>NC_026493.1:42601-248117 GCF_000328475.2 Mycosarcoma maydis
CATCAGGACTCGTTCCTGCTCGGTGCTGCGCCCTACGTTGTGGCCATGGTGGGTGCCTTTGGTACTGCGGTCCTTGCCGATCGATTCTTTATCCGAATGCCGCTCTTGATCGCTCAGTGTATACTCACAATTGCCGGTCTGGGCATGCTCTTCGCCACCAAGCAACGTAACGTTCAGCTTGCAGGCTGTTTCCTGGGTGTCTGGGGTGCCAACGCCAACATTCCTTTTGTTCTCAACTTCTCACAGAACAACGTGGCTGGTCAGAGTAAGAAGTCGTTTGTTTCCGTCATCGTTATCATGTTTGGTGGTATCGGCGGTATCTTTGCCTCGCTCGCCTACAACGAGAAGGATGCACCTCTGTACCGCAAGGGTCTGTACGCAACGCTCGCATGCCAGGCCTTCAACGTTCTCTGTGGTATCGGCTTCACGCTTTACTTTTACGCTGCCAACAAGAAGATCCGAGCTGGCCGCAAGGTGGTTGACGACCGCCCTGGTTTCACCTACACCATCTAACGTGGTTGCAATGTCGCTCTGCTATCTTTATACCAGGTAGTTTTCAAGTTTTGATGGACCGCTCGGTTCAGCAATCCGTCTGGCATGACTCTTGTCTTGCATGTCGTCGACGCTGATGTAGAAATTGATCGATACACATGTGCTTTTCTCGATACGGACCAATGTATTCCAGGGTTATTCTTTTACAATGAGACTTGATGTCAAACGAATCGTGAATGCAATACGAGTCTGACCGTGATAGGCAAACTGTTATGATTCGTAAACCAAGTGAGCTACATGACGTTTTGGCTGGCTTCATTTGTCGGCACTTGGCATGGATCGTTAGACACAACTCGGCCCTCGTAAACCCCTTGTGAGTGCAGAGCGGTCAAGCGATCAATGTGTGTCTGGACATTTGAGTTCTGCTGTTGAGTCTATACAAGGTTGGCTTCATTGATTGCAAGCTTATGCCTCGGTGAATTAGGTCGTGTGTGCTCTGCCTCACACGCTGTCTCTGCAGTGCAGTCACGTACAGTCACAGAGTAACGTGCTGCTAAGATCGGAAGTGGGCGTGTTCTTGGACGTGGCTCAAATAAGGCAACGAAACAGGCATAATTGCTACGATCGATCCGATCGATCAATCGGGTGCGGTATTCTCAAAATTTCACTTTCCCATTGCTCAGGGGCTACGAATTATATCAATATGAATCAAGGATCCATGCCCAGTTCCGGTGCTTGGACTGCAGAAGAGCAGCCAAACGAGACGGAGCTATGCACGTCAATCTCAAATTAACTTAAAAAGGCTTTTCGCGCTCACACTCGTTCTGCGACGTCGTCGATGCAATTCACGACTATGAATCCTTGATACCGCAGAGCTCCTAAGTTGCAAAGCGATGGACCTAGAACAGCTTCCGATAACTATACAGTATGGGCTGCTCTGCGACAAGCCGCATGTAAATGAAGCGACGTCCCCAAGTTTGGCCTTATATGTATGTTCATTGTTGATACTCATGTGATTCATTTATTCACGATTGCAGCCAGATCCGTGATTCAGGATTCAGGATTCAGGATTCAGGATTCAGGATTCACGATTGCAGAAGAAGCCTAAGGCCCCGATCATCAAAACAAGCCAAATTCGAACTCGAACTCAACTTGGCACACTGCGACTCTGACTCTTCTCTGTCAACGCCCTCGGCAGAGCCGACACTCGTGACTGAGCGTGCCCCTTCGTGATCCACGTTCGAGCCTGCGGTTTGGGAGGCTTAGTTTGTGCATGAGCGTTACTTTCCCTTCGTCATTCTGCCTGGCTGCAACTCAGATTTTGAAAGTTCGGATTTTTGGGTTCGTGTTTTAGCCCAGCTTGTCTGTCACATTCACGATTCACGATCAGGGTCTGTTCGCGGTTGCTGCAGATAACTAGCAGACACACCGGAATGCTGCTGCTGTTGTTGATCTTGCTTGCCGCCGAAACACTCACATTTTGTAATTCACGATTGCAGCATCCACGATCGTCATACCTCATCCCGTCTTCGAAACGCTTTTGAAGTCAGCACATCATAAGCGTTCGTAATTCCACTCTCTCGAGCTACCCATATACTTGAGCCACGTTCACATTTTACATCTGGTTCACCTGCTCAACTTTCTTCTCGACAGCTGCCAACTTAAAGCATCAACATGGTCGCCTTGGCCACATAACACCCCACACACTTTCTCCGAGGCTTTGGCAAGCTCAGACGCTTGTGCGCCATGGCGCCACCTATTATCATAACGTCAGCAGGCCAGACACGGTCACGTCTGCCAACCAAATGGATCCAGGAGGCTGCCACCACGTCTTGCACAGCTCCAACCACCAAACACGGTGAGCTTGGCTCTTCTCTGCAAGAGTCTCCGCTACGATGGTCGACGCATACCCTTGCTGCTGATCCGCATGATACCGTTCGCAGCCGCGCCGACTCCACCACCTCGACCTACGTTGACACCTTTGCACATCGTCGCAAGAACCGTCTAAGCGATCTCACCTTTGTAGATCTCGTCGACGATGTGGCACCCACTTGCCTCGTCGAATCGACAAGCCATGCATCCAGTCTCAACGATCTATCTGCTACCTTGCACAACGACGACGATCAATCTACCAATCTCTCTTTAATGGCCAAGTACAATGTTGTCTTGCCGCACACAAGTGACATCCATGTCGGCCTCGATGGTGATCTGAATGCCAACTCACTGCACAGCAACCAAGATGACAAACTTCAAGATGATGAGGACGCTATGGCTTACAGGATTGACAGGCTCATGGCTGCCACCATGGAGGCTCTTGAAGCTTCCAATCGCCTCGTTCTCGACACGCTTTCGTCCAGGGCCAAGCTCGCGCAGCTCAATGCTATGGAAGCGGCCCTCGACTCACACCTCGACGCTAGAGAATCGCATTTAAGGCGTCAGATTCAAGCCGTCACGGACATGACCGACTTTGTTTCAAAGACCTCTGCCGAGCTGCAAAAGCTCATCTCACCTTGTCATGGTCTGCAAATCCCTTCAGTCGCTGCATCCGTCAGTCAATCTAACGGCCTCGCTCATCCATCCGAGCTTCACGTGCGAGATACAGCGGCCACAGGCATCGTTCAGGCTCTCGATCGGGACGCCACAATCGGCAAGACGGCAGTAAAGCGACTCGAGCGCATGCTTCAAACCCCCTCTCCCACCACTTCTCTCTCGGCAGCCTCAGCACAACGACGGAGCAACAGTAACTCGAGCAGACGTGCCTTTTCCATCTCCAACTTTGCCTCTGTTCAGTCGAGCATCACAGAGGAGACCCCATCTGAACACATCGAGACGTCCGCTACGCCTGATCTAGGCTCCAGCTATTTTGCCTCAGCATCGGCAATTGCCCCGGTCGGCACCATCGCTACGTCTAGCAGCCGAACTTTGACATCTCAGAAGAAGCGCTCAGTAAGCTACGACAGCCGCGCACCCGGCGCCTTGAAGCTTATGAGCAAACGATCTGTCCCAGCTACAGCCGCTGCTTCTGGTTTGATCTCAAGCGCAAGTGTGCTCGCTGGAGCGACTTCGGCAGCGGATGCCTCTTGCGCACCTCCAGCGGCATCGGACATGGCGGAGAAGCCTGTTGCGGATGCTTATGATTCGAATGGGTTGAAGCGGCCCATGATACGACCCTCGCTCATGGACGCCCTCCGCCAAGATGCCAAAGTCGCGCCTTGGCAGCCGTCTCTGCTCTCCAAGACATCCGTTGGCGAGGAATCTTCAATGCGGCCGCAAACGCAAGCCGGTTCGGGCCTGCCGAGCTACACCAAGGGAACCAACTCAAAGTCGTCCGCGTACGTGGGCGTTGCGGCAACAGCTGCAGAATCGACGCTGGCAGCGCTGCTTGGAATGCCTTCGGCCGCAGCATCAACACCTTCGCGCACCGAGACGCCCTCAGAGTCGTCCTACTTTGACAGCGCCATGGAAGATTCTCTCTCTTCGGCATCGCCTCCGACACCCAGCAGCATGCACGCCATCAACAGCGTGCTCGCTACACCGTGGAAGCCTGCATCCCCCGAAAGCGAGCGCGACAACAGCGACGTAACTTCGCAGCAGCAGAGATCAGCTAGACGTGCTTCGGTATACTCGAGTGCGGTTAGCCCAAGAGCATCCCTGTCACTCTCGGATCGCGATCGAGCAGCGCAACTGTCCTTGCAGCTCGCCGAGCTGCGCGCTGAGCGTGTGACGTGGAATCCCAACGCCATCGGAAGCGGCGAGAGAGATGCAGCAGGCAACTTAACTTCTGAGTCTGGTGGCGGTGGAGGCGGTGCACTGCGTGCACTGCAAAAGCTCAACGAGAGGTCGGCGGCCAAGATTGCCAGCCGCAGTGGCCTTTCGTCAGAGGAAGGCGCAAGTAAGCGGGTCTCGCTCAGCCTTGGGCTGCCGAACTTTTCCGCGCTTAGGCCAAGTGCCAGTCGCTCGACCTCGACGACTGCGCCGATTGCACCAGCACGCGCAGCCTCGTCCTCGACTTCGGCAGTGCGTGCCTCCCAACAGCCTATTTCTCCAATCACAGCAGAAGATGCATCGTCGACTCTCACGCGAGATCCGGCCGCGGCCGCGGCCGCGACTAGCGAGGATATGCCTGCACCAGCCAATGCGCCATCTTCGTCGTTGCTTGGCGGCGGTTGGCGATCATGGGCGTCTTGGAATGCAGCGCCCGCCATGGCAGCCATCGGCGAACACTCCACTCCCCAAAAGCCATAATCGAACAAGATGGACAGTTGTGCAGTATAGTGACGGTGTATCATAACACCTGCCCTGGTCTTGCAAGCTTTCCTCCCCCTCTCAACTGCAAACCCGCTCTCAAAAGCATATACCAGGTTTGCGCCGCTTTTTGTATTTTTAGTCTGCAACTGCAACCGCATCCGCATCCGCATCCGCAATGGCAAACGTCTTGAGTATAGCCCATGCGACTTGAACGTCTTCACTTTTTCAAGGTCGTCAGTAGTGGTTGCAAAATTGAGGAAGCCGTGGTGCATTCCAGTGGCACATGATTCAGGGCTGTACGGCCGAGAGAGACAATAAGGATACAGGAAGTACCGAGCTGGGTGGCACCATTGTGCGATGGAGTGGACGCGGCAGTGAGCCACGCGGGAAACATGCAAGGGCAACGGGGATATTGGGTGTGGCAGATTCGTGTGTGTCTTGAAGGAGGTCGCAAGCAGTCACGAGAGAAGAAAGGAGGATGGAGGATGGAGGATGGGAGAGGATACGAAATCAAGCCACGAGACACGAGCCAGCTCAGACGGTGGTTTACGCAACAAAGTCATGCGTGATGTGCAAAAGAACTAAAGCACAAAGAGAAATTACCAAAGTAAAATCGAGGTCAAAAAAGGAAAGAAAGAAAGAAAGAAAGAATCGCATCCAATCGTGAATCACGAATTATGACCGTGCGAGACGGTGTTTTGCAAGCTCCACAGGCGAATCAAGGGTCCTCTGTCCGTGGTCTGATTCAAGCTCGCGATTGGAGGTGTCGTTGATCAACCATCCACCATCAAGCACCAGACGCCAGACGCCTCTCGACCATGGTCTGTTGCGACGCCATGTGACACGGTAGTTGCTGAGGTATCTCAACCTGTTTCAAGAGAGATCCGACGCCGTTATCATCCCAGCGAGGATTCACACTGGACCCAAGCACATCCAAGTACGCTGATAGCGACCCAAAGAATCCGAGCCAGCTTCGGCTTCAAGATGAGCTCTGCGACGGTGGAAGAGTTCGTCGAGCTGCTCAATGCAGAGCAGCACGTGGACCTGCAAAAGCTGCGAGATCTCGCTCGTCATGGAGTGCAGCCTTCTGTACGTGGCGAGGTGTGGCTCTACCTTCTCGGCGTTCTCAGCGATGACAAAGGGCAAGAGATGACCTCGGTACGTAGCAAGTACCTGGCGTACGAAGCACTTGACAAACACAATCCAGCGCTGGAAAAACGGATTCGTAGCGAATGTCAGCGGTACTACCAAAAACGACTAGGCACACGCCCGCCTCCAGGCCGAACGCTGATGCGAAGTTCAGCCAGTGTACTTTCGCGCCGACCTGCTGGATTCTCAACGTCGGCACTCGCCACCAACGCAGCTAGCAGCGTATCTCTGGCACGAGATTTTTCCATCGACTCATCGACGTCTTCGCAGAACTTGACGCCATCGTCACATGCAGATGGCACACAGTTTGCGATCTCGGGCTCCAACGCAACCAACCTGGCAACAACCATGCTCAACGCGATAGATCGCGGACCGAACCGCGTCAATGATGGACGTATCCATGCGCTGGGTGGCATCATTGGCGAGAGCGGCGTTTCTGCGGCTATGGATGCCGACGATCCCGATGCGGCAGCTGCGCTCGAGCTCAAGCGATTCGGTCGCAGTGTAGAAAACATCATTTGTGCCTTCATGAACCGATGCGCTGCAGCAGAAATCGAACGCAGACAAGCGGCTCACGACGCTAGCGAGTCGGCATCCTCGACACGCAGCTCGGAAGCGGGCGGTAAGACATTCTTGAGTTCGCACGTGGTCGATTCAAGGCACGCCGATCGAAGCAGAGGTCGTGCGCAGACAGAAAGAGAGGCAGAACAAGACGTGTGCGGATCCAGCAAATCAATCGAGAGCAGCATCGCAAACGGACTCTCGACCGATGTGGACCGAGTGGCCCGTACGACGGGTGGCGCGCCGCCACTTGACGGATATGTCCATGCACATAGCAGCGGCGCAAGCTCACTCTCTCGTTCACGTGCAGCATCGTTGAGCAGCGCGAGCAACGGTGGCACGTCAGGCGTCGTAGCTGGACGAAGCAACATCAGCATGGAAGAAGCGGTTCGGTCTCGCATGCCACGCGAATACGAATGGGAACCGCAAGTGCAGCACACCACCTCAGGGGCTTGTGACACGGCTGCCGAATTCCACCCGGCCTTGGTGTACCTGTGCGCACCATTCGTGCAATGCGTACGCGTAGAAGCGGGCATGTACTTTGCCTTTGAAAAGCTCATGACACTCATGGCACGACACAGCGCTCGTCATCCACTTCCGCGACAAGTGGCGACGTTCCTGACGCTGTTCCGCACAACGTTGCCGGAGCTGCACTCCTACTTTGAAGAAGAGGAAGTCGACATTATCGGATTCGCAACCAACTGGTTGCAGCACCTATTGGCGGGCGAGTTGAGGATAGAGGATCTGATGCGCTTGTGGGATACGTATTTCGCGCTGCCAGATTTCATGGATCTGCATCTGTATGTGTGCATTGCGATCCTGACCAACTGCAAGGACTCGTTGGAGGAGCTGGATCGGTCCGAAACGAGGAGCATGTTGGACAGCCTGCCTCCGTTGGATGTGGACAGGATCATCAACGAGGCGATCAATATCCGATTGAGTCATCAACGCTCGCAGCGTACGGACGATGTTTAGCTTGCTAGAACCAGAAGCATGAAAGACGACATTCGTGATTCACGATTCGCAATCCACGAATTCACGATTCACGATTGGCAGCAACCGAAAAAGCCACGCTCGGCACACAAAAAAAGCACACAGCATGGCGAAATCCGGGGGGCAATTTATTCGGATTTGTCTGCAACGCTCTGCACTTTACTGTACTGCACATCTGCAGGAACACACTGACGACTTACTTTATGTACACGATACCACACGCGTGGTGCTTACTGCAAGCAATCGCACTCTTCAAGCGGCTAGGCGGTGACCATGTTGGCGCTGGCGACTGCTTGGAACACATGCGATCGCAGAGAGGCTGAGCCATGCCAAGAACGATACCAGGCTGTGCGGGTGGCTGTAGAACGGTGGCTGTTGAGCTCGTGCTGATACGATTCACTGTCCACGATTCGCTAAGCCAAGTTGTTCGTAAGAGTTGGTCACAATTTTGGCTCATGTCCGTGGTCGCTCTGCCACACTCTGCTTCATGAATCACGAGTGTCGCTACAAAACCAACGTCGACGCGATCAGAGCGGATGTCACCAACATACAGTAGGCCAGGTTTGTTGGATGCAGGATGGATGTTGCACCCGATCCTGTACGCCAGCAGTAACAAGATGAGCTATCTCGTTGGATGGGTCACCGATTCGACGCGGGGGGGGTTTTTTTTTGTTTTGTTTCTTTCTCTGGATCGTCTTGATCCTTGCCGGGCTTGAAGAGGTACGCATATTCTCCCGTCGGATGGACTAGATCAGCCAGGCAGTTAGTTAGCAAGCACGAATCGATGTAAAAGCGCATCACCACCACCGGAAATGACGACCAAAGCAATCGTGAATAGCGGAGCCAGGTATGTCTTGAGTTTGAGCCCCTGTCTCGCTCTTCCCTTTGTCTGCCTGCTTCTTTTCTTGGCTCTCTATGCTCTCTCATTCATGACTCTTTTTTAATCTTTTTTTTGAAAACATTAATAACAAATTGTCGCGTTCTGCAACTTGGGCGTTGGGTGCAGCTAAAGTTACTCGCCGGACACTGCGCGCAGATTCGTGGTTCGACTTGAGCGGCACGAAATGTGAATTGCAATCAAGTTAAAACGGTGGTTAACAAGACAAGAGTCGTGAGTGCAATTCACGATTAGTGCGATAGGTTATGTGCGATTTATGCGGTTTCCGACTCTGCCGTGATGCTGTGAGCGCTTCGCATGTTGTGTTGACGTCGTTGTCGGCGATCAAAAACATTCACGATTCGTGATTCACGATTCGTGATTCGTGATTCGTGATTTCTGATGCCTCGTGTGTCAACGGACGCCACTCTGAACGAGATAGCTACCTTGTCCTCGTTTCAAACTCGACTGTTTGGCATGGTCACGACATGTGAAGCAATGGCGATGGTTGTGTGTGTGCAATGGAACATAGTCTCTCAAGTCGATTCACGAATGGAAGCGTTAGCTTGGTCTTGTAGATCCAACTGAGACAGTTGCGCATACTGTTGAAAATGTGACAGCAGATCACGGATCTCTGTCTGTGAGCTATTCGTGATTTGTTCTGTCCTTGAGTGTACTGTATTTACATAGGCTGCTGCTGTCAAACGCAAGTCACGCAGCACACGTAGAGAGGCAATCGTGAATCGATTCAAAACGTAAGATAATTCACGATTGCTGGCGTACGAAGCACACTTGGCACTCCTTGCATGCACGTCAACGCTTCCCCTCCGCCTTTGTCCCGCTGTTGTTCTCAGACACTGGCGACTCGTGACTGTGACTGCCAAGATTCACCCTTTCATGGACAGACGTGGGTCAACTCCAACGTCAAGCATATCTTGGCTTGGAGACACTACCAACCGCACCGTCACCATCAACACCATCATCCCACCTAACACAAGCATCACGGATCACGTTCCACCGCCCACCATCGGCATTCAACCCACCCGAACACGGCAAGAGCTCAAAGTGCGGCCATCATCATCGTTGTACCAGCTCGTCAGCACACTGCCCACCGCTCAAGGACCCCCACACATACAGCCCACTTGTATACATCTGCACGTGCTAGCGTACGCAGCAACCCCATCATGAGCTATGACGCATACCAGATGCGGCCCGGCCAGGGGCGAGACTATGCGCGCCAGCAGCGTCAGCAACGATCCTACCAACTTTCCGTAAGTTCGACCTCCTTGTCACTCTGCTATTCTCACTTCTGCTACAATCTTGGCTTGGCTGTCGGTTACGCTCTCCCTGGTCCACAGCCTTGGCGGGATCTCGCTGGATCGATGCGTGTCGCTCTTCAGGTCGGTGAAACTGACTTTGACTTGATCTGCTTTTTGGGCCGTATCGGCTCCTCTTCTCGATCATCTACATCTGCTTGCCTTCTCACCCCTCTGACGACACTCGCCAAACTCACAACGTTTTACACATGACTTTATCATGTCTTTCCTCCGATGCTGGTGGAGCGCGTCCGACCTCTCCAGGATGACCCGCTGAGACAGCCCGGTGCTCCGTATGCGAACCCTGCTGGTGGTTACCCAAGTTCGGCCAGCATGAATCCCGAGAACCCGTTTTACGCAGCAGAGAACCCAAGCTTTCAGACGTTGGCGCCAGCTACCTCGGAAGGCCACGCCACATATACATACGAAGAAGACAAGATTCCCCTCACGGATTCGGCTGACGAAAAATACGGCTTCTCGCAAAACGGTCACAGCACCTACAATCTTGCCAGTCAAAGCGGCTTCCCTCCCTCGACCCCGTGCGGAGGCCCGTCGTCCTACTCGTCTGCGCTTGGCCCCGAAGACAGCGCCAGTCAGGTGGCATGGGCCAAGCGTCAACAAGCGCCCAAGCGCGGTCTCACCAAAAAGATCCAGCTCACTCGTGGTCACTGGATCGTCGATCATCCCGTACCCACCGCCGTCAAGAACTCGGTCGAGTCGCGATGGTCTCAGGGCAACCGCACGCAGGAATTTACCCATATGCGCTACACCGCTGCGACGTGTGACCCAGACGAATTTACACTCGAGAATGGCTGGAGTCTGCGTACTTCGCAGCAGTACGGGCGTGACACGGAGCTTCTGATCGCCATCACCTACTACAACGAGGACCGCATTCTGCTTGCACGAACGCTGCACGGCGTCATGCTCAACATTCGAGACATTTGCAAGAGCAAATCATCCAAGTTCTGGAGGAGGTCCGCCGAAGAAGGTCGTCCAGGTTGGCAGCGCATCGTTGTCAGTCTCATCTTTGACGGTATCGATCCGTGCGACAAGGAGGTGCTAGATCTACTCGCTACTGTCGGCGTCTACCAGGATGGTGTCATGAAGAGAAAGGTCGACGGCAAGGATACGGTGGCACATCTGTTTGAGTACACTACACAGCTCTCAGTTGACCCCACTCCTGCACTCATCCAGCCGCACGCCGATGACGCTTCCAACCTGGTCCCCGTCCAGATGATTTTTTGCCTCAAGCAGAAGAACAGCAAAAAGATCAACAGCCATCGCTGGCTCTTTAACGCGCTCGGTCGCCATTTGCAGCCCGAACTTTGCGTGCTCATCGACGCCGGTACCAAGCCAGGCCACAAATCGCTCTACTATCTCTGGGAGGCATTCTACAACAACGCGAATCTTGGCGGTGCCTGTGGCGAGATCCACGCCATGATCAAGAACGGCCGCAAGCTCATCAACCCGCTCGTCGCTGCGCAGAACTTTGAGTACAAGATGTCCAACATTCTCGACAAGCCGCTCGAGTCGACGTTTGGCTACGTCAGCGTTCTTCCCGGTGCGTTTAGTGCGTACCGCTTCCGCGCGATCCAAGGCCGGCCGCTGCAGCAGTACTTTCACGGCGACCATACGCTGGCTGATCGGTTGGGCAAGAAGGGTTTGCATGGCATGGACATTTTTACCAAAAACATGTTCTTGGCCGAAGACCGCATTCTGTGTTTCGAGCTGGTGGCCAAGGCTGGCGACAAGTGGACTTTAACCTATGTGAAACCGTCCAAGGGAGAAACCGACGTGCCCGAAGGCGCAGCCGAGCTCATCTCGCAACGTCGCCGTTGGCTCAACGGTTCGTTTGCTGCCTCGATCTACTCGCTCGTGCACTTTTTCCGCATCTACAAGTCGAACCACGGCATCATTCGGCTGTTCTTCCTCCACATTCAGGCGCTCTACAACGCCATCGTTCTGCTGTTCTCCTGGTTTGCGCTGGCCAATCTTTGGCTAACGTTTTCGATCATTATCGAATTCTTGCCCGACGAGCTGCTCAAGAATTCGTCGCATACGACGCTCGTCGTATTCCACTGGATCAACCAGGCTGCCAAATGGATCTACGTGTTTTTCCTGGTGTTGCAATTTGTGCTTGCGCTCGGCAACCGGCCCAAGGGAGAAAAGCCGACGTACATTGCATCTTTCATCGTGTTTGGCATTTTGGGTCTCTACCTGATCTTTGTCTCGTTGTGGTTGACGCTCAAGGCGCTTCTCGAGACGAGCGTGTCGGGCAACATTTGGCATACGCTGTTCAACCAGACTACGGGCGTGCTGATCGCGGCGTTGGCGGCGACGTTTGGTATCTACCTGATCGCGTCGATCCTGTACGCGGATCCTTGGCACATGGTAACGTCGTTCCCGCAGTACATGATGATCGCTCCGTCGTTTATCAACATTCTGAACGTGTACGCATTCTGCAATCTGCACGACGTCAGCTGGGGCACCAAGGGATCGGACAAGGCGGATGCACTGCCTACGGTGGATACCAAGAAGGACAAGTCGACCGAGCCGGGCACCGTAGAAGAAATCGAACGCCACCAAGACGATATCGACGAGACGTTCAAGGCAGTCGTGTCGCGCGCCGTGGCGCCGTTCAAGCCGGCCGAGACGGTGGAGAAGCCGACAATGGACGATAGCAATAAGACCTTCCGTACGCGTCTGGTGGCTTTCTGGCTACTCACCAACGGTGCGTTGACCGTCGCCATCGAAAACGTCAATGGGCTCAACACCGGCTTGACCAACAAGCAGATCGAGCAACAACAGAGTTCCAAGCAGTCGACCTACTTCAGAATCATCCTGTGGGCCACGTTTGGACTGTCAGCTTTCCGCTTCATCGGTTGCTTGATCTACTGGGTCAAGCGCAACTCGACGCGGTGCTTCCGAAAGACCTGAGCAGCGCATGCTGCGAGCTGCGAATCGCGAACCAACCTCTGGCCTGTCGCTTCCACTGTTCGCCAACTCATTTCCGAAGACAATCATATGCATGGGTCGATGTTTCATCTTTGGATCTCACTTTGTGGTTTGACAGCGCATCGGTGCCGAGCAGTCGTGAGTGTTTGGTGAGCGTCCGACACAGAGCACGAGCGACGTTGGATGTTGGGTCTGAGCGCGCACGCTGAGAGCTGCGAAATACCGAATAACGTTAACGAATAACTTGACAAATAACGCAAGCATGTCATCTGAGCACGTCACCTTTGGCAATCGTGAATCGTGAATCGTGAATCGTGAATCGTGAATCGTGAATTGTGAATTGTGAATCGAATGCGGCGTGCAAAGTGGACACTGGTCTGCTGGCGTATGGCTGTTAAGCAGTGGATTCACGATTCGGGTATTCGAGCCGACTGGGTGAGTGTTCTAGTTCGTGGGTGTGTGGCACGTATGCAAGCTCTAAATTGACAAGCGTCAATCGTGAATGGTTGACGAGCGGATGTGATCCGGGTTGGCATCCGACGTTCATCGACACCACGCGCTCGTCACACTTACGCCTGATGTTGTAGCGGGGGGTATTTTGCTTGACGCTTGGGACTGTTTTTGGTTGGGTTTGGACTGGCAACACATCCGGGGCTGGCTCGAGCAAGAGTGACAGTCCGGCTGGACGACAATCGACAAGAATTTCGGCAAGCAGTACGACGACGACGCTGTGGGTTGCCAACACCGTCTTGGGCTCTGTGAAAGCACGCCGTGTCTGCACGCTGCTACGCTGTCCATCCATCTGGATCCATATCACGCGCGACGTGCGAGGACGTAGTTCCGCACCACGATTCAGACGCATACACAGCATGGCGAGTCACGCATCAGCGTCAGCGTCAGCATCAGCGTCAGCATCGACACATGCGGTGGGTGCAGTAGACGCTGGGTTACCGTCGGGGCGCTCACGCCTAGCGCACATGCCAGCGCTGCTCTACGGTACGGCGTGGAAGGGCGACTACACATGCGATCTGGTCATCCTGGCGCTCTCTCACGGCTTTCGAGGCATCGACACCGCCGGTCAACGCAAACACTACCGCGAAGACCATGTAGGCCAAGCGCTCGCCACGGCACAGTCCGAGATGCAGCTCGATCGACGCGATGTATGGGTGCAGTCCAAATTCACGCCTCGTTCAGGCCAGGATTGGACACATCCAGAGCTCATCCCTTTCGACGAGGACGAGGATGTATCGGTCCAGGTGCGCAAGAGCTTTGCGGCGAGTCTGAGGAACCTGCATCCGTGGCTGCAGTTTGAACCGCTCGAAAGCGTTGCAGCCAAGATTGTCCAGAACCACAACGACCACAGCATCAGCGCTGACAATCTCGATGCCGGGGTCGAATACGGCGATAAGAACGCCGAAGCGTATCTGGACAGCTACGTGCTTCACTCTCCACTCACCACGTTGGACCGCACGTTGAAGGTGTGGGCGACAATGGAGTCGTTTGTCCAGCTAGGTCTCGTGCGTCAGATTGGGTTGAGCAACGTGTATGATCCCGACATTTTCCAAGCGATTGCGCGGACCACGCGGATTGCGCCGAGCATAGTGCAAAACCGCTGGCACTACACCACAGGCCACGACGTAGCGCTCCTCTCGCTCCTCTCGCCGACCCTCAGCCCGAACGACTACACCGACGATCGCGAGCCTGTAATCTACCAGCCCTTTTGGTCGCTCACCGGCAATCCGAATCTGCTCTCCTCGCTCCCAGTGCAAGACCTAGCAATCCAAAAGCGCTGGACCCCGCAACAAACCGTCTACGCCTTCCTCGCAAGTGGCATGAACATCCCCGGTCTCAAAGTCACCGTGCTCTCCGGCACAAACGACGAACAACACATGGTCGAAGCCGTAACCGCCGTCCAACAAGCCCACAACAAAGACACCTGGCAACCAGGTGAATTGGATCGCATCCGACGCGTCGTCTATGGCGAGTAGAAGCGTAACATTCTTCGCCAAGCGTGATCCACGATGGTGCACTTGCGCTCTCGAACCTCATCGCATCTCTGCGCCACTGGCTCACCACACTCGACGCACCAGCTCAACCGCACACCCTACTTCAACTACCGCGCACAGCTTCGCATGCCGATGTGTATAGGGTATATTCTGCCTAGCCGCGCAATAATCAGCGTATCGCTTATTCATCCTCCTCTTCCTCCTCGATAATCTGCACTGGTTTATGGAACGACGCTGTGATGCGGCTGCCGCTGCCACTGCTGCCGCCGCCTGACTGCTGCTGTTGTGATGCAGATGCAGATGCCGATGCCGATGCCGATGACTGCTGTTGCTGCGCTTGAGTCTGTGTCCCGCTCGACTCGGGCTTGGGCTTCGACGACACGGTAACTGAATGCGCATCCGCAGACTCGCCAATGCAGCCCAATCCTCCGCCCAGTGAAGCCGCGCTTACTGTCGGCGAATGTATAGTTGTCGACAGCAATCTCGGCGCAAACTCGTTACCCAAGCTGAGCGAAACAGAGTGATGCGAGCGAGAGCCAAAAGCGGGCGTACCGGCTGTCGCAGTCTGAAACATGTTGCGCACGCCCGCATAGCGTGAAGAAAACGGTGCTTCTCGCAAGCCGATTTCCGGTGCGTTTGCTGTATCCAAGTTGACAGCGCGTTGAGTCGAGTAGCCACTGCTTCCGAGAGCTGCGAGATTGCGAGTCGCGTACGGCGATGAAGAGGCTCCTATACCGCTGCCCACTCGACCCACGCTGCTCGACATGGCTGAAGAAAGCGTGCCCATCTGTCCCAGTCCGCCAGAGTAGGTCTGCTCCTCCTCTTCGTCCGTCCAGTCGTCGTCGTCGCGATTCGCAAACACGTCTCGCAGTTTCGGTCGGCCGTCGTCTTCAACACCGGCCGCACCGCTTCTTTTACTGTACGAGCTCGTCGGTGGCGGATCCACAGGTCCTGCCCAGCAAGGCGGTGGTCGACCCCAAGAATGTCGCCAAGCGCCCGTCCCTGTGGCTGGTAGCCCCAACGTGCTATTCGGCGCCACGTAACCCGCGTCCTCTGAATTTGCAGAGACGTTGCTACGCCCAGATAACTGAGACGATCCACGAACAAGGCTACCGTGAAGATTCGGGTTGGCAGAAGGTGGACGGTAGGGCGAACGCGACTTGTGTGCTACAAAGATGCTCTGTGCAACCACGTGTTGGTGATGTTGATGATGTGGCGCAGCCGAGTCGAATGCTTCACCAGTCTTGCGCATCTCGAGCGAGTGACGTGGTGTGCTGCGAGTAGATCGTCTGGCGCCAGTGCCACCTCCGTCACCATCTGCTTCTGCATCTGCTGCCCATAGCTCGCCGAGCCCCGACATTGCTCGACCAGGTGAAGACGCACGCGACTTGATCGAAGATGGTCGCGAATCGTGACGAAATGAATTGCGCCGACTCGGACTGCCCGAAGACGATGCGTAGGTCCGATGCCTTCGCACAGTCGTGCCGCCATCTTGGCTCGGCCTGGGGTGTCGGCGTCCGCTTCCCGTCGAGTAGACACTGGATGCCTGTCCGGGACGATAGGCCGAACTTGTGCTGCCTGTCGAGCCGGCTTTGCCATGTAGTCCGGGGCGCGATGCTGCACCAGAGTGCGCGAGCGAATGAGAGCTCGACGGTCGACTGTGACGAGAAGCGCCCGATACACCTCCCACGTCGTTGAGGTAGTCACCATGCAGTGTAGCTGTGGGCGTAATGCTGCCGGCACTCATTCTCCTCATGTTGGCAGGTCGATTCATGCTCTGTTGGAAGCTATTGGGAGGGAGCTCGAGGTGAGCCTGATATGAGCTGCCGTTCGATGAACGCCGACTTGATGTACCCAGATGCGGGCTCCTGGGCCCACCGCGCCGAGTAGCAGAGGTCTGTTGATAGTGAGCTGACCTGCGACGCACGCTAGCACTGCGTGAGGGCGTTCCGTATGTCAGCGTGGATACACTACCAGAAGTGCTGAGGGAGTTAGTGGGCGACTTTGCTGCCATCGGCCCATCGTCGATGCCGAGGCCACGATGCGATGCGCTGGCCTGTTTGCCTGTCTTTGACTTTCTTGTTGGCTTCTCATTACCTCCGAGCCAGGTGCGCACCGTCGACATGAAGAAAGATCCCGCTTTTCCACGATGTCCGCTCTTTTCGCTGCCTTGCGGCGTGACAGACATGGTGCTGAACGAGTCTTGTGATGCCGAAGGCACCGAGCTATCTACTTTAGCATTGGAAACAACACCAACAGCTTGGCCTGTGGTCGAGCGCGATGGAGAGCTCGATGCTGAATCTGCACTGCGTTCAAGTGCCTTGACACGATCAAGGTCTGTCTCGCAACTCTTCTTTCCCGTGCTCTTTCGAGGCTTATCGAGCATGTCGACCGGAGTTTTCTTGGGTGTCGATGGACCGGAAAGTCTGCCGACCATCGAGTCTTTGACATTTGAGACCGTGTTGCGACGACCAAACAGCGTCGGGCTTTTGGCTCGCTCCAGAGGTAGCGCTTCGCCGGCAACAACCACTTGTTCCGGAGGCGGACGAACTGGGGATGATGTCGCCGAACCTCTATCCTTGGTACCCAAGACACTCTGCGCAAATTGTCTGACTGAGAGTGAATTGCTACGAGGCCGATCATTCTGCGAGTTACCGCGCGCTTTAGAGCCTTCTGATGTCGGGCTGCCCTCCAACGTAGTCAATGCTACGTGCTGCAACTTGGCTGGGCTGGCGACGGCGGTGGTGTGGCGATGTTGGGACTTGGGTCTGGAGCTCACAGAGTCCGGTGTGCTCGTCAGACTTCGGTCATTGGGAAGCGACACAGTCGATGCTGGTAAGCCTGCGAGAGGCATGGGCCCGGATGCCGGTACAGAAGACTGCCGATCTGTCGCCGGTTTGGTGGCCATCATGAGCTCAGAGGTGGATGTGTGCAGCGCGGGCGCAGCCGAGACGTCGAGCTCTTCATGTGAGACAACGGTCTGCAAACGCCGAATGCTTTGCTCTGCCAGACCCGCGTTCTCGGAGCTCGAAGCTTCGAGAGTTGTAGGACGCTCTTGTGTTCGAAACTTGTCTTCGGACCGCCTTGCTGGGTCTTTGACGGGGACAGGCGGTGGTGAGAATTGGGCTGGTGATGATGGTGTGACCGTCTGGCCAGCCTTGCTGAAAGCTGATGCGTTGATGGGCGCGGGGTGATCGCCGGGCGCGGGGATGACTTGAACGATTGGTGAAGTGATGTCGGGTTGCTCCGAGTGACGATCCTTTGACTTGCGCAACAACATCCACCAGGTAGCGCCACTTGCATCACAGGCGTCTGTCACGACGCTGTGGACCATCTGACCGACATCCAAGCCAAGTGCGCTGAGTTGATGGAGCAAGTTCTGTTCGATGGATGTGGAGAAGGTGGCAGGCTGAAGATCGGCAAGCTGTGAAACATAGTCGACGGGCTTGCGCCCGAGCATTGGTGGATGGTGATCCGAAAGACCGCCAGAAGAGAGCGAACGGCGCTTTGTTCTGGACGGAGTGCGGTGGTGGCCACGTGATGAGCTTTGGGAACCTCTCTTGGTGAGCGGAACCGACTGGTATATGGACAAGTGGTCATCTTGACCTGTGCCATCCGGTACGGGTGGCAGCTCATGATGCGTCGGCAGAGATGCGGTGTTCGTCTTTGTTGACGGCCTTGGGACGCCACTGAGTGAAGCATCGCTTCCGTTGGAGCCTAAACGTCTTATGGTGGTTTGAGACTCGTTGCGATGCAAGCCGATGGCGTTCTTGTCCGGATGCGATGCAGCAGCAGTTGCGTTTGCAAGAGCAGATGGTCGAGACGACGCGTTTAATTGGACAATAGCTTGGTCAAGGCCTTCCACCTCGTCGGTGCCACTGAGGCTATCGGCGGTGGTTGGGTCGGTGAGATCCGTGTTGGTGGAGCGGCGTCCGCTGGATTCGCTATCGCTACGGGCAGAGTGGTAACTCTGCTCCGAACTTGCTGAAAGATGGTGGCGGTGACATGAATTGGAGCTATCGTGATCTTCGAAATCGAAGGCATCTGCTGGGTTTGTGGGAGGAGCGGCACTCGTGGCATCCGCTGTGTCCAACTCGGTCGCTGTGTCCAACTCGGCAAGCGCCTTGTGGAGCGTGGGCGGAAAGCGGTCGTGCTGTTTTGATTGCGATGTCGAGGCGGAAGGCTTACTGGCAAAGTAATCTGTGGCGATTTGGTCTTCTTCGAGGGTCGACATGGGAGAGTTGACCATCATCTTTGTGAACCAAGGATGTGCAAGGATGGACTGGATGCTAGGGCGCTTGGCGGGATCGTGCTGAAGGATGGAGACGACGAGATCGTGTGCCTCTTCAGAGAGACAGTCAGGGATCTCAAAGTCACCTTGAAGAATCTTTTGCTTCATGACGGCCTCGTCATCGTCATCGAACGGCAGGGCTCCACACAGAAGCGCGTATAGAATGACACCGAGCGACCAAATGTCGACCTGTTCACCCGTGTATTTTTTACCGGCAAGCATTTCTGGAGAGGCGTAGCCTGTGGTACCGCAAAAAGTGTCCATGAGACGATTGCGTTCGAATTCTCGTGTGAAGCCAAAGTCGCCGAGCTTGACGTTGCAACGCTCATCGAGAAGGATGTTTTCGAGTTTGAGGTCGCGATGTACGATGCCCTTGCTATGGACGTAGGCGACGGCGAGACAAAGTTGACCAAAGATGCGGCGAGCCTCGGGTTCGGCGAGCACTTGATTTTCGACGAGATAGTCATAGAGCTCGCCACCTGCGCAAAGCTCGCTGACCATCCAGATGTATTGCTCTGTTGCAATGACTTCGTAGAGCTGCATGACGTTGGGATGGTGAAGTCGACGATGGTGGTGGATCTCGCGGGTGAGGCTAGCGGAATGAGCCTTGGGTATCTGTTTGATGGCTACGCGAGTGTTGGTGAGACGATGGAGGCCGAGACGTACCTTGCCGAAGGTGCCTTCGCCGATAGGACGCTGAAGGGTGTAGTTGCCGACAATCTTGAGTTTGGAAGAAGAGAGCTCCTTTCCAAGCTCTTGATAGGCAGATGCGAGAGCAGCCTTTTGGTTGATGGTGGAGCCGCCACGCTGACTGCCATGATGATAGGCTCTGCGAGCGCCGGGTTGACTCATGGTGCAATGCCCGTTGACGCTCTGCAAAGGGCCAAGAGGGTTAATGTACGGACAATTGCATGCGGTTCAATTCGAGCAAAGAAGTGGTGGCGAAGATGTGCAAGATGAGGCCATCCGATGGCGGTGCATGATCCCAAACACGGAGGTGGTACGATCTGCGCTGAATGGAGGATCGTAACCGTAGATGAAGTGCAGTGTGTCGATGAGGTGGTGGGGAGAAGATGGAATGTCGACGTGAAGTGGATGGTGATGTTGGTGGAGTGTTGACGAGCGACAATCGTGAATCGTGAATCGTGAATCACGAATCACGAATAAAACAAGAGAGAGACAGCAACCGAGCGACGAGCGAGCCTCGCTCAGTCACGAGTGATTAACTTTCGTGTTTGTTGTCTCTGATGTAAAAATCCTAGATCAAGAGCATACACCTACAGTCACGAGCCACTGTACCGTTGGACGATGTACAGTGACAGTTGTACGAACTTACAGCGCCGTGATTCGGTGAATGTGATTCACAATTGCGATTTACGCCGTCTGATGCTGACTCGCTGACTGACTGACTGACTGACTGACTGACTGACTGACTGACTGACTGACTGACTGACTGACTGACTGACTGTGACTGACTGGCGCGATTCGTGATTAGTGTGGAGCAACAAAGGGCGTATATTCACGATTCAGTCGTGAGTCTTACGTCGCACCGACTTTGCGAGATTCCTGAATCACCGCCCACAGCACACCACCGGAATTCGCCGCAAACGCGTCTCAGGTCTGTATAAGGGCGCGCTTCTGTCACAAAAGCAACAAGGACGGAGCCTACAACCATTCACGCTTCGTGATCCACGATTGACGACTTGGCTATCCCAGCTCCCAATCATTCTGGATCAGAACCAGCTCCATACGATCAGCAACCATCAGCGTCTGTTGCAGGCGCGAGTGGAGCTTCTTGTCTCTTCACGCGCACATGTTGATCATCTCACCCTTGCTTCATCCCCGAGCTGTACCATGATCTTTGAAAGGTTGATACGCCCAAAGCGGACGATTGCCTGTGTCTAATGTACAAGTGAACATGCTGGTTTGCTGAGTGATTCGAAAGCACGACGAAAAGCCATTGTCGCCCCTGCGCTTACTACCGATGCAAGCTCATAAGCTGAAGGCGAATGCCGAATTTGCTCGCTTTCAAAGTCCTCCTTGCAAAATCCTCTGTGCAACGCGCTCCTTCAGACTCGAGTATGCACTCATGATGGCTGCAAAGTTGGGTGTGCAGATGCAAAAGCAAGGGCGGCCAGCAGGATGGCGGTGTCAGTATTCAACCTTTTTACCACGACAGACATCGCCAAGCCGGTGGTGCCAATAGCCAGAGCCAAAAGCTGTTGGCCAACCAAAAACGTATCGGCAAGGGCAAGGAAAAGAAAACGTACTTTGTTCATTGATTTGAATCTCGTTGACATCCGGCCGAGGACGCGATACACGCGATGCGATGGTGGTGCTGTCTGTCTCGAGGATGATGCCGTCGTCTACTGTCTCGTCCAAAGCCAGCGTCACCAAATCCAAGTTTTCCAGGATGGCACGCTTCTCGACTTGGTGACGCACCAGCATGCTCGTAGCATCGTAGAATGCGCTCAAAAGCCCCGAGAGCATCAGCTCATTCTCTGCGGCAGGACCGACAACGTAAAAGATGACATCGAGCGAAGCCTTGAACAGCACCAAATGCGAATCGTACAGGACAATGTCGCCCGTCGCTCTTTTCGTCTTGTCAAAGATGGCCTTTTCAAATGCACGCTGGTCCTTGAGTGTCGACAGTGGGTTCTTGGCTGCCAGTTGCGGTGTCGTGCTGGCTACTGCGTTTTGCTGAGCGGGAGTAGCTGTCAATGCAAAGTTGGCTGCGTGAGGAGGTTGGTAGTACTTTGCAATCACTCGGTTTCCGTCTGTGTCCAAGATCAGCACTGCCGTCGTGGTGTATAGTGTCAAGTTGTTCAAGGTCATGTCGAGTGCACTTTTCTGTAGTGGTTGCTAGCCAGGATGACGGACAAAGGTGCAGCAGACAGAGGTGGAAATGATGGTAGCAAAGCGGGTTGTAGAGTTATCGAGTTGCTACATGTCTTCTGCTTGGTTCGTGTTGGCTGACATTTGAATCTCGAATCGTGAATTCACGATGCGCTTGTCACTCTCTCTGTGACTCTCCCGTGGCTTGAGCGTTGTCACGATTCACACATGTTCGTGATTCGTGAGTCGTGTACGATTTACGATTATTGTTGGTGATTCCTGCTTTGTCTAAGTCACGAGTCGTGAGTGTGTTTTGCCGAGTGTCTCGCCCAAGCAATTGTGAATCTCGTGCGAGTAACGCTCAAAACGTAACGTGCAAGTTAAACGCACCTCACGCCTGTGAATCGTGAAAGTAATTACGAATCACGAATATTAACAGATCGGCGCCCAACCAAATTTGCAAGTCGTGAGTGTCTCGGAAAGGGTCCTGAGGGTCCCTGCTGCGCTGAGCAAACACGAAAGAAACCGCTTGATCTTGGACCACCATCTCGTCAAAGACTTTCTTTGCCACTCAAATACACCAATTCTATCAAGACCACATCGGCCTAAACACGATGCGCGTCTCAACAAGCGTGGCTCTGCTCGGGTCCCTTGCCGCCTCGGTTTTCTTACTGTCGAGTTCAGTTGAGGCCGTTCCATTCTCGTTACTTCCCAAACCTCATCCTCTTGTCATCTGGCATGGTCTTGGAGATAGCGCGCACTCGGAAGGAATCGAGTCGTTCATGTCGCAGCTTAAAGAGGCTTTTCCGGGCCTCTACGTGCATTCGGTCACGCAGGACGCATCAAACGACTCGGAGGACCGCAGACAGGGGTTTTTTGGTCATGTCAATGATCAAGTGCAAAAGGCGTGCGAACAGCTCGCTTCGATCGACGAGCTTCGCAATGGATTCGACGCCATTGGCTTCTCACAGGGCGGACAGTTCCTTCGAGCATATGTGCAGCGCTGCAACGCTCCAAAAGTACGCAACCTGGTCACTTTTGGCAGTCAACATATGGGCATTGCCGATCTACCCGCTTGCGGTCCCGCGGATTTGCTCTGCCGCGTTGCCGAAGCCGCACTGCGAGGAGGCATCTACACCGACTATGCGCAGTCGCATCTTGTCTCTGCCCAGTACTATCGCAACCCCAAGGATCCCAGAGCATTCGCTTCCTACTTGGAAAAAAACGATTTCATCAAGGACATCAATAACGAAGGTAACCAGATCAACACCACGTATGCCAAGAATCTTGCTTCGCTCGAAAACTTTGTCATGCTCATGTTTGACAAGGACACCACCGTCGAACCCAGGCAATCCTCTTGGTTCGCCTCGTATCCTATCCGCAACGGAACCGATTCACTCGAACAAGGCGATCCGGATGAACCGACGCCATTGCGACAGAGTTCCATCTACCTCGACGACCGGATCGGTCTGCGACAACTCGATCGACGAGGTTCGCTCATCATGGAGCTGTGTCATGGATTGCACATGCAGATCGATGCTGCATGTCAGCTCAAGGTGTTTGGAAAGTACGTCGGCACATCTGGCTCGCGTTTCAGCGGCTCGTTGGCCAGATGGATCGACCACAGTTGGCGCTTGGCGCTCTACAACACCACGGGTTGGCGCGTCGAGGAGACTGGCGGGCTCATGCTCACGCAGAGCTTGCTCTTCGTCGGCCTGTTTGTGGTCGTCCGATTGCTGTTTGTGATGCTTGTGCGTGCCATCGATGCTGCATCTCGTACGCGCACCCATCACGATAATCCCGGCCCGATTCGTCTTCCCTAGATCGGCCCCGCACACTAATCACCATCAGGAATATACCCAACCCATCTTGTCGTCTTTCGCTTGCCTCAGCCTGCGCGGCTGTGAATGTACTATAGCGTGTGGCTCTGCAACTCTGTCTTTGACGGTACACGCGACCAGCTTTCTCTATTGAACCCTGGTGTGTCTAGGGTGGGGTGAAACCGCTTTTGCTGCTGCTTCTGCTTCACGGTGAGTGCGAATCGAGGATCGGATTACATGATCTGCACAACCGAATCCAACGAACACGAGATGCAGTGTTTCTATGGGGATATGGGTTAAGGCTGGAGCGTCCATCTATTAGAAAGGCTGTTGGTATGTACATGGAGCGCAAGAACATCTATGGATCGAAGCGTAAAAAAGAAGGGCGAAATAGATGAATGTTGGTGATGTATTATTGAAGCGCTGAAAAGCGGAAGGGAGGATACAAGAGTCGAGGGATGAGAGGAATCAGCGGTTGGCGTACTTGATGAAGCGCGAAGCGAGGATGGTGACGATCGCGTTGAAGGCGACGTAGACGATGACGAGACCAATGTTCCTGCCTCGTTCTGAGAAATCAATGTTGAGACCAGCATAGAACTGGTCGCCATTTCGGTACTGGCAATACTGGCAGTCGGATGTAGCGTCCGGGTTTTGCAGGTAGCCTCCAAACGCATCCACAAACGCACCGGCCCAAGCCCGGCACGTCTGGCCGCTAGGCGGGTTGAAACGCGCCAACTCGGTCGCAGTGCATTCGACCGTAAGGTTGTGCATCTCGTTTGTCACCAGACCAGAAACCAGGTAGGTGAGAGGGTTCACCCAGTACAGCCACGAACGGAAGAACGACGGCATGTTCGGATAAGGGATCGTGACACCGCAGAGCAACGACATGATCACGATCATGAACGGGTTGAAGAGCGAAGCAATGTAAATCGAAGGCGAGATCGCCGCGATCGCTTGGCCGAGCGTCACAGCAAACATCTCGGTAACCAAAAGCATGGCAAAGAAGTAACCTGCTCGGTCCGAGCCGGTCTGGAAGCCCGCTGGGTAGTAGAACAGAAGGAAGTACACCACCGTCGACACGATGCCAAAAGGAACCTCCTGGATCAGTTGCACAATGGCGAACACGACGCCGCTGTACATCTTGCTCGAATCTTCTCGGATGAACACAGAGCGTGACATGATGAAGAACGGCTCGATCTGAGCCAGAATGATGGCCGGCAGCACCGTAGCCATAAAGATACCAAAGATGCGGTACTGAAGCGAAGCGACCGAATTGTCCAAGTTGAGGAAGCATAGACCAGAAATCAGAGCAATCGCAGCGTGTTGGAAGAGACGAGTGAACTGGTAGTCTGGCTGCCTCCACGTGCTGAGCAGCGCGCGATGAAGAACCGTCTTGACCTGGTATACAAAGGGCGTAGCGTACTCGGTCTTGTGGCTCTGTTCAGATCCTTGAGAAGTGGAGCTGGAGCTCTCCTGCTTGATCTTCTCGATCTCGGCCAAGTTGTGCTGGAAGAGATCCGATTCCTTGTACAGCTCGGACCACGGCTTGTCTCCGACTCGCTTCATAGAACCAGCTCCAATAGCGTCGAGCATGTACTCGGCCATGTTGACGTTTCCGGGACACTCTGCGCCTCGGTCGGCAAAGTACTTGACGATGTGCTTAGCATTGGGACCGACATCGCCAAAGTAGACAGTCTTTCCACCGCGTTCGAGTAGGAGCAAGCGATCGAACTGCTCAAAGAGAAGAGCGTTGGGCTGGTGAATAGTGCACAAGATCGCCTGACCGGAAGCGGCCAACTTCTTGAGGAAGCGGACCACGTTGTAAGCAGTCTGGCCATCCAAACCCGAGGTGGGTTCGTCAAGGAAGAGAAGCAGATCAGGACGCGCAGCAAGCTCGACGCCGATGGTGACACGTTTGCGGTCGCCAATGCCAAGACCGAATTCCGGGATACCAATCATGGCATCGGCAATGTCCTGCATCTCCAAAAGCTCGATAATGTCTTCGACGTAGGCATCCTTGTCCTCCTTGGGAACACTGGGAGGCTGGCGCAGATACGCACTGAAACGCAAAGCTTCACGGACCGTGGCGGTGCCTTCGTGGATGTCCTGCTGCTCTGCATAACCACAGCCTCGCTGGAACTCGATCCCGATCTTCTTGCCGTCGATGAGCCTTTCACCGCTGATGACACCGATCGATTTGCGGTCGGCAAGCACATCGAGCAGCGTAGTCTTTCCAGCACCGGAAGCACCCATCAGAGCCGTCAGAGTACCGGGTCGGCAATAGCCATAAACGTTGTCAAGCAGCTGACGCTTTCCGCCCTTGACAGGCACCTCGTAGCAGAGCTTTTCCCAAGTAAAAGGTTTCGACTCGACATCGAGCTGCTTGCTCGAGTCCTTTTCCTTCATCGAAGCACGCTCCTTGAGGCGCTGGTTGAGCTTTTGCTCCTCCTTGTTGGGCTTTTTGACAATGGTGAGCGCACTGGAATGTTTGCCGTGTTGGAAAATCTCGATGGCCACCATGGTGATGCCCACTAGACCCACAAAGAAGATGACCGTAACACCAAAGTAGAGCCAGAGATCACCCGAGTCGTAGCCAAAGCTGGCACGCAGGTAGTCGTTACCGGCGACGAATTGCTGACCTGCACGAGCGCCTGGCAGCGTGCATACCTGGTTCTGACCGACATTGTCAGGATACTGGGTAGAGCCAGGAGGATTTCGTGGAACAATGTACGTTCCAACGCAAGCCAGCGAGAGGTTCTTGAACTCGTTCATCATGAGGCCCGAGAAGGCGAAGTAGAGAGGGTTGAGGTACGAAATCCAGAAGAGCCAGCGGTACATGGCGTCACGAGGAATGACGTAGCCTGCAAAGACGACCAGGGCAGAGATGATGACGGCCGCGAGACGCGCAGCGACATCGTACGATTTGCAGACGGTTCCAAAGAGTCGGAAGAGAGCCGACATGGCGAGGTAGCCAAAGTAGACAAAGAGGAAGAAGGTGAAAAAGGCGCCTGCGGACCGTTCGAGACCAGCCATAAAGTAGAGAATAATCGAGAAGAGAATCACACGGCCGAGCGAGAGCGGAATGTCCGAAAAGAGCTGCGCCAAGCTGAGCGCAGCAGGACGATAGAAAGCGTAGTTCATCTGTTTGAACAGAACAGGACGGCCACCCATCTGCGTAGGAAGTTCAGAAAAGGCGGTGAGAGCGTTGAACAAGAGACCAATGAACAGAACACCGCCTCGAGTGAATCCACCGGCAGCCGTTTCAGGCAGGTTGAGGAAGATACCACCGACGATGAGAGCGATGGTGATGGTGGTGGCAAACGAGACAAAAATGTCGAATTGGTTACCGAGAATCATCTGCATCTGGCGAACGGTGAGCGCTTGCACTTGGCGAGCGAAGCTAACAGTGTAGATGCTCTTGGGGCGAACGCCCTTGTGCTTGTCCTCGAGAACGGCCTGTCGGAACTCTTCCTCGGCAGAACGGTCTGCAGCAATCTGAGCATCGTATTCTTGCTTCTGGCGAAGCATATCCTGGTAGATGGAAGAGTTGTGATAGACCTCCTCGAGGCGCTCAGAAGTGGAAGGCACAGTGTTTTCGTCCTGACCTTCGGCAAAACGGTCCAGGTTGGGATCGGTGCAGCCCGAGCAGAAATCGGCCGACGTTTGACGAGGGTAGTCCTTGAAGCCCAAGTCGAGGAAATATTGACGAGCCTTGATGCGCGGACCGTAGTAGACGCAGCGACCCTCGTCGATGACCATGACCTTGTCGAACTGCTCCCAGATACCCTCACCCGGCTGATAGAGGGTGATGAAGGTGGTGAGGCCAAGAATGTCGGTGAAGACACGCATGCACTTGGCATAGTCGAGAGCGGTGGAAGCATCAAGACCACGGGTCGAGTTGTCCCAACTGACAACTGCGGCTCTACTAGCCATACACTCAGCGATACTGACACGTTTTCGCTCGCCACCCGAGACACCGCGAACGACCGCGGAGCCGACCAGCGTGTTGGCTGTGTGAGGAATGCCAAGCATCTTAAGGAAGGTGTTGAGCACCTCTTCGTTGAGCGATTTCACCGTCTGGTGAGGAAGGCGTTTGCCTGGGCTCTTGAGGCTGAGAGCGAATTCGAGTGTCTGCTTGACGGTGAGCGTCGGGAAGTGCACGTCATCCTCCTCGTTGTAGACGGCCTCACCCTGGTATTTGCGAGCAAACTCTTGACTGGGAATACCTCCATACTTGACGTCGCCATTGACGCCAATGTAGCCGCCGCGCTGGTTAGCGATGGTCTTGAGGAAAGTGGAGCAGCCTGAGCCAGGACGGCCGACGACGAGAACCATCTCGCCAGGCTTGGCGACACCGTTGAAATTTTGGAGGAGCTTGCGTCCACGGTTCTTGTTGAGTCGGCTCATGATGGAGAAAAGGGGGCCAAGGAAGAGGCCGGTGATGGCGTCAGGAAAGGTTCGGATGTTGAGTGACATGGAATCGTTTCCGATCACTTCGAGGTCTGACCAAGAGACCCCAATGTGTTTGGACTTGATACCAGCCTGGGCATTTTCAGACTGAACCGAACGGAGGTATTGGACAAGGTCAAAATCGTCGTCGTCGTCGTTGTCACCGCCCTTTTGACCAGCTTCGATGTCCTGAGCCTCCTGACTATTCTGGCGGGTGGTCTCGGATTGGCGGCTGAGAGACGTCTGGAGCTGATGGAATTCAGCTTTGGCGCGGTCAACATCGACGTGACTGTCTTTTGCACCAGAGTTGTCGTCGATGCTGACCGAATGGTCACCGTTGGCGGAACTGCGATTGTCTGGTGTATACATGGCAGCGGGGCCAGCCGGGGTGGAAATACCACTGAAAGATGTCGGATCACTCATGGTGAAATGCTCTCGTCGAGCCAAGCGCTCCGGCGGGATCTTGCAGAGAGGCCAGGAAGGGGGAGTTGTACGATAGGCGTCGGGCGTGTAACGGGGAGGGAGACGCTATGAAGAGTACGTGGAAGTTCGCGAGGTTTTTATGAGGAGGTCGAACCAGTTGGCTCGGGGTTCAGAAGCCGTGCCTCGTTGTGTGACGGTTGGACGGCAGACGTTTCCGAAACTAGAGGGTAGGTCCCCGCGGAGCGAGCGAGCGTGTAACGGCCCGCATTTGGAACCAAAACCCACTGTGATCGCGGCGCGCATGGTGGGCGACATACTTGTGGTCTTTGCTCGACCATCAAAATTGTGCAACTCAAAACAAGAGACCGGGTAGAGTGGGGAGGGAGGTGGAAGAAAATTTCCTGGGAGGATGCGCTTCTAGAGCATTCCCGATTTCGTGATTGGTGATACTGTAGCTCAGTGTCTCTCACTTCAAGCTGATCCAGTTTCTGAAGAGTCAACAGCGTTTGAGGCACCGCATGCTTACGCTTGGCATGATCTGGGCCACGACAGGAAACGGCACTAGAGCAGTCATGAGGGGGCCGTGAATAGATGACGTCGAACATTCTTCGCAGGTGATCTTGCCTGTTGGATGGGTTCACGCTTTGCATCCGCGAATTTTTATATCCGAGCCACGTCGGATCTATGGTTCCGGGCAAACCCAGCGTTGTTTTGGCCAGATCGGTCAATTTGTTTTCGTAACGTATTCTTAGTTACTTAATTTCGTTTGCTCTGCTCTGCTCAACTCAGCTCAGCCCGGCTCCCCAGCTCAACCTCACGCAATTCTGAGAATCACGAATCGTGAAGGGCATGTGAATCACGACGATTCATTCGTGATTGTTGCGCTCGTGTGAGTTGATGCGATTCGCCGCTTGAAATTTACGAATGCTCATTCAAATTTAGTCGGATATGCTTTCCGTAACAAACATGAACCTAAAAGGCGCACTTTCTTCGACAGGGACGCTTCAGGCTTGACCTAACTTAGATAGGTTGACGTAGATAAGATTTTCACTCCCCAATCGAACAGCTCGCTCGCCTAGCCACAAAGCACAAGCACACGGCCATTTACTTGGCTCGCAGATGTATCTTGGCGTTGACTCGGCCCGATTTCCAGGCAGGTGCGGTTCCGGTGTTTCCGTGGCTGTTCCGCCTGCACTAGCGCAGTAAAGCTAACTTGGCATGTATAACCGACAGGTGTGAAAGCAAGTCGAACAGGCGACGGCGAATCGCGCTCGCACATCAAGCGAGAGCTAATCTGAATGGCGAATGGCATCAAGTCAGAGCTTGTACTTCTGTCCGTGCTTGACCCGTAGCAAGATGGTCTTGCGCCAGTTGAGCTTCCAGATGCTCAACGACGCGGCGTAACCGGTTGTCCAACCGGAATCCTGTCCAATTCACCTTGCCTGATGATCCGGTAACAGTAGGGTCGAACTTGTCCACAACCTTCTGCCACATGGCCAGACTCCATGCGGCATGATCTCCGCTGACTCTGCGGATGGCAGTGAGAATCCAAAACAGCTGATTCGGAGAAGGTGCGCGTCGAATCGCATCCATCTTACGCTTTTCCGCCAACGTCAGCCAACCGAAAGGCGTCGAGATGTTTCGATTCACGCTTCGGCTGCTTCGGTCTACCCTTGCAACCCTGCTGCTTGGTCCAAGTGCTTGACTCAGATCGGGCGTATGGTCGAGGAAAGCGCTGAAAATCTCTTGAAACGTCTCGATCCTCCACAGCTGCAGCTGATGGCTCTGAGCCGAATCTTGGCTAGCATGCGGCGCTTCTCGCACGATGTCAACCTCGGTCACCTGTGATGCTGCATTTGGTACCAGTTCCCACTCGCTACATTCTGCATGCTGAGCATCGAACCTCACCGCTTTGCTTGGTCTTCCATGTCGCGAGAAGCCCTTGAAGAAACTGTCAAAGATGGCCAGCGTAGGTTGCATCTTGCTTTCTTCCGCTTCCGCTTCCACATTGCTTGCTCTAGTATCGCCGGCACTTTTGCCAGCTTGACGTGTGCGCGTCGAAACTAGGTCCTTGAATACACTCAATGCATCCGCGAAGCGTCCCTCTCGGGTCAGACTGCTAATCATCAAGGCGTGTGTGATCTCGTCGGGCACGAGCTGCAGCGGGAGACTTGGAATGCCAAGCACCGCCTGAACAGCGTCGTTCTGTAAGCTCCGCGACGAGTTGGACCAGTTGGAATGGGTCCGAGTGAGTTTCGGGCCGTCTCGATCAGGCCAAGCAAGTGGTCCAAGCTCGTCTTGCGAGAGGTGCTCGTTTCGGTCTGCGCAGCTTGTAGCCTCGGATACCATGTCGCGTTGGCCGTAAAGGATGGACGAATTTTGAGACGCTAGTTCAGCCTGAACCGAATTTTGTCGCAGTTGACGGTAAACCTCGAAGGCGCTCTCGATCGCATCGGCGTGTGTGAAGCTCCTGTCGTGCCGACTTGTCGAAGCAGGACCACGCACCAGCCAATGCCACATCGCATTGTTGATGCAGTCGATGTTGAGAAGCATTTGCTTATTTGCAGAGCGTACTACACGATGCACCATATCCCAGCGGTCCAGTAGACAATACATGGTGATCATGATGTTGAACGTCACTGCATCCGGCTCGATCCGATTCCTGCGCTGCATCCGTTCCAGCACTGAGTGGAAGAGCCGATCCGCACGCTCGTACTCGTCGGCATGCAAAGACATCGCATCCGAGTCAAGGTCGAGGCGACGCAGTTTGTTCGCGATCGATGTATCGAGCTCAGCAGTGCGTGAATCGTGTTGCATCTCTGCAAACTTCGCCCCTTGGTCGTCATCCTGTTCCTCTTCGAAAGTTTCTGCTTGCTCCGAGGCCAATCGTCGCTTGGTCTTGCTCCGATGTATCGTATTCGTGATCACGTTGAGGATCGTGTTGTACGTAGACAGGTCCGGAAAGTCTGCCTGGCGTTGCTTTCCGCGTCTTTGGCTAAGTCTGGAGCGAGCAACTGGAGATAGCATCGCCGAACGAAGATTATAAAGCGCACCTGTCGGACCGGGCAAAGTCATGTGATTTTGGGTAGTCTTGCTGTGGGAAGCAGCACTTCGACGCGAGTGCTCGTTGGCTTCGTAGGACAGTAGCTGATCCAGCATCAAATCGATTTCTTCCAAGCCCACGCTCCGAAGGCTACGACCGATGTGCGCGATGGTGGCATTGAGCACCTTTGGTGACACAACACTGTCCCATGCATCGAGCTCTCTGCGCAAGAGTCGACTGCGGACAGAGTCGTTTGCATCGTTAGCGAGTTGAAGCTGGAATAGCAGACGACGTTGCTGACCTCGGATATCAGCCATGAGTCGAAGAATGCGATTGGCACCTCGTTTTGTTTTGGTCGCATCATTGCTGATGAGTCTGAGTACCGATTCGCATTCTGCAGCGCTCAGAGCGCTGTCTGACGATGGATGATAGATCGAAAACGGCGTCTCGTCGACCGTGCTGTATTTCCGGTGGTCAAGGTATGCATTCCACACTGCTTCCGTCGAGCCGGTCTGAAGAGCCGCATGTAGCTGGCCCAAGCTCTTGGCTTTACGTTGCCTGAGGGTTTGGCTCTCGCTGCTTTCACTCGAAGATGCTGCAGGCGTCAAGGATGGTAAGAGCGGGTGTCTTGGATCGAGACGTAGCAGCGCTGTCTGCTGCGGAACCTTTCGTGCTCCTGTCTGCTTTCGGCTCTTGGCATGGACGCCGTTCGGCTTCGCGGCTGACAGACGATCAGCTTCTTTCCTTCGCGCGCTTGTCGAAAAAGCTGCAATGATCGAGCCATCTGTCGACGTATATGGCCTTGCTGACTGTGATTTACTCGACCCACAGCGGGGTCGCGAGCACAGCCAAAGTCCAGCTCTAGTCGAGCTGGTAGCTCGAATAGCCACAGCTGCGGGGACCATGGAGCTCATGGCCAGCTTGAGACACGTGATATCATGGCCGTACCGCTGGAATGCAGAGTTGTACGTACATGGGATCGGCGGAGGGTGTCAAAGAGCGTGAGAGATGGAAGAGGTGGAAAGACGTAGCTGTGAGTGTCGAGCAGACGGGCCAAGTTCAATGAGAAGAAAATCCTGACATTCGTGATTCACGAATTGTGATCGATTGTGATACTCAATCACGAATCGTGAATATTCGTGATTCTGAGTGCCTCCACGCTGTACGACAAGTCAAGTTCAAGGTCAACGACGGCGAATTCTGTGATTGCTTTGCTTGCCTTTGCATCCGAATTCCGATCTTTTGCCCCTGCTCGCCTTACCATACACGGTAGATGTAAGCTACTGTACACGCATGCCTCTCTACAGCGCTTTGTGCCTTCGGATAACTCAAGGTAAATGAATAACCCTACGTGATTCGGGTAGTGTGTTTGCATTGTAATGCCGTGTGTGCATTGCGTGCCCCGTTGGACCTCACTTGTTCAGGTGCGCCGTGTTACCAAACAGCGTCTTGTACATGAATGCTTCGCTTAGCAGCATCTCTGCATCCTTGTCTGACCAGCTCTGCGTCGGCAGCGATTGCAGAAACATGATGATTCCCTGGAAATCCATGGTCTGCAGCTTGTCCGTCCACTTGTGCAGGAACACAGAGCATACGTAGAGGTGAAAGTCGGAGAACGCGTCTGGGCCTTCCGCCTGCAGAGGTCAAAACGTAGAGGTTGGTCGTGTGAAATACAATGGTCAGCATCTGCCTAGAAAGGATGATAGTGGATCAGGTTCTTATCAACGTACTAGATATGTGTCCCACATTCGGATGATGTTGCGCACGCTCATCTCGCGCATCAACAAGCAGTTCATCCAACGAAAAGCGAATTGCATGTACTCGACGCCCTGTGCCTGCAAGTGCGCGTGCAAAGGCGCATCAATGCGAGCGACCAGCTCTCCAAGGCGCCGTACCTGCCGCTGGATACCGGGCTGTGCAAAGATATAGTTGTCCTGAATTCCATCGAGAAGTTTTGAGAGACACCAGAACGTGTCAGCTTCGATCGCTTGGAGCACGTTTGCTGGTAGCAAAGCTACATCAAACATCTCTGGGTCGGAATCGATGTAAGCACTCAGAAAGACTTCGAAAAAGGGCGTGGCGAGATCGTTGATGCCTTGAACATAACCGCTGGCTGGATGCCGGATTGCCCAGACGTACAAGATCCTCTCGAGGGACCGCTGTGTGGCTTGACGCTGCCATAACTGAATGCCCGGATTCGTTCGGGGGACATCAATGTGGATCTGGTGCCAGATGGCCTGATCGAGTGCTGCCATGCCCTTGGCAAAAGCCAGCTGTACACCCGCAGCATACTCGGCACGTTTGCGTGATAGCGTGGAAACGCGCACAGACGCCACTGCCGGCAGATAACCAAGCAGCAGCTGCCAGACAAGTGGACGCAGCTCATCGGGAACGCCAGCCCACGCTAGGGTGCGGAGCATCGCAATGTCGACGCTTTGCTTGGATAGACAGCCTAGGAGTTGCTGTCGACGTCTCGAGGTGCGCACACTGCGTTTGCGCGTAATGCTGCCCTTACCCCCTGTCCCGTCGGCGTTCTCGTCTGTTGGAACTGACCCGTCGTTGCTGAAGCTGACATCGGCACTGTCCATATACGATGCCGAAGAAGGCGACGCGTATGCATCTGCGGTGTCGGCGAAGCTGGGTCCCGTTATGATGAGGCCATCACCGGCAGCAGCTATGGGGTCAAAGGTGAAGTCAAGCTTTGTCGGTGTTGGAGCGACACCGAGTCTACTGGTGGTGGTGAGTAGCCGAGCAGGTCCGGTAGCTTGATCTGAAGATGGACTCGGACGGAGAGACGAGTCTGACCATTGTGCGGCGAGGCGGGTGAGGGCGTGAGATGGATCGCGGACCAGATGGTCCAGATCTTGGCGAAGGAAGTGGCGTAGCGTCTCTGCTTCGCTCGTCCCCGAGCTCGGCTTGGATACCGCAGCTGACGGACGTCTACGGCGCACGGTTTTGCCCGTTGTGAGGTCTACATGCTCGGTTTCGCTTCCACTTGCAAGCCCTTGATCTTGGTCTACGATCTGAAATCCAGCGCCACTAGCATTTCCGGCACGATCGAGATCGAGTCCTGCTGCCATTGCATCTGCTAAATCTGTTGGTGGACTGCCTGCGATTGGGGTCTGGTCGAGCGATTCTTGGGCGGCAACTGCGCCTTGCTGTTTGTCGATCACAGTCCAGCTAGTACGCCGATTGTGCGATTCTCGTCGTACAATGGAAGCTGGCGCAGTACTTGAAGCCGATGCGGAAGAACTGCTTTGAAGCGAAGAGGAAGAAGGTTGACTGCGGTTCTGATCGGGTCGTATGGAGGTCTGCTGGTGGTGGTGATTGTGGTGCTTGCTGGTAGATGAATAGGACGAGGAGCGAGAAGACGCTTTGAGACTGCGTGGTACGTTTGTGCGAGGTGCAATTTGCGTGACAAAGTCATCATCGTCGGATTCGATCCCCCAAGCCTGATCGTCAAAGTCGCCTGCTTTTCTTGCCTGTCCAGCTCGTGATGAAGATGCGCGTGCCATATTTCGGACCGAGCGATTAGACTCGAAGCAGACCGTCAGCAGTATCAACACTGCTCGACTTTCAGCTCGGTAGCCGTGTAACAAGCCGGGGGAATGTGGATGGGAAGAGCAACGAGAGAAGATCCTGAATGCACACAGACCAAAATCAAAGCCTCGAGCGTGTCTGTCTGGTGTGTGTTTCTTTGGCTCTCCTTCTTCCCTTGGTGCATACCGCGTCTGCGTCCCAAAGATTCACATAACTTAGTTAACTCGTGACTTTTGAAAGGGTGGGGTCGCGTCCGTGCGCTGTTTGTGTGTCACATGCACGCTCGTCGCTGTAAATCCCGATTCAGTGTTCACGATTCAGTTTTCAAGGTTCACGATTTTCACGATTCAAGATCGTGATTGAATATGTTAGTGCCAAGTTCAACAGCACTCAGAACTTCTCACGTCATGCTTGTTGGCCAAGTCACATACACTTTCTGCTTCTACGCTCCGTAAACAAGACTCGTGACTGGATGAAGTATTCCTGACTATCCCGCGAACCGCGGTCCTTTGAGAGCTTGCGCTTCTCGTGCCGGATCGTTGGCCCGCTTTGCCTGTCGGTCCCGGGGGCAGCTACGACGAGGGTGGCCAGGATCACCGCAGTAACTGCAATGGCGTGCCTCACAGTTTTTGTGAAGATGTGCATTGCCGAAGGTCGTATCTCTGCAAAAGATGCAATGGTTGAACCGGGCGGCAAAGCTAAGTTGATATTTGTCGCCAGCATGGGCGATCCAACCTGGGAAGGTGTGGGCGATGTCGGTTGGGTGATGGTGTCCATCGCGTGCACCTTGTTCCATGTCGAGCTCGATCAGCATGTAGAGATCGCCGGTGAAGTTGCGTTGGACTCTGTCGGACCCTAGCTTCGGTCTGCAAACCCTTGAGTTCTTTGACAGTGGGAGAAATACCATATCGGGCGGTACTAGGTTCGAGCCTGCCAGCATAATCGATTCGCTGAATCACGCAGGGCGGGAGTTCGGAGAACGCGAGTTTGGGTACAGCTGGAGCATTCTCACCTGTGGCGGGGTCGGCGACTGTGAGGTGAGCTGCAAAGGGTTGCCATTTGGGAACGATGAGAACTGGAGGCAGATCGGTGGCTGCGCTAGTCGCATTGGAGTTGGATGGATTTGCGGTAGGAGGCATGTTGGTTGAGTGAGCGATGGGGTGGTGAATGGTCGAGAAGCGGTGAGTGCGGAAAGATGTTGTGGGAGTTAGTGGCAGGTTGGAATCGGGTGGACAAGGTAGGGAGAGGCGATGTAGGACAGATGAGAGCTTCTGCCTGCTGCTAGAACGAGCATCGGGTTTGGGCGTAGCATTGAGTCGATGAGGATGCCGTTGGTGGTGCCGTGGGTGAAGGACCTGCGTGTTGCCATTTGCGAGCGGGGTGTTTAGAGGAGTGCGAGCGCGGTTTTAGGTATCAGGAGGCAATTTGCCAGTATTGCTGTTGCGACTGTCGACGTGGTCAGCAAAACGAGAAGGAGGAGAACCGGGAGCGAGGGATATCTGGAGGGTTCGGAGAGGTGGAAATCCCCCCATCCTAGAACTCCCCTTCTGTGGTGCTTTCGATGGGTTCTCCCAAGTAATCACGACGACGATCAACTATGCCATGACGGAAGCACTACTTACGGTTGCGTCAAGGATAATGGTGCAAGGCGGCAGCCTGTGGGTTCACCACTCGACTTCGTTGTCGTAGTAGTGTCGACGCGACCGTCAAGCCGAAAGTCAAGGAGCGCGCCTGTACGTGCGGACTCGTTCTCTGATGGTCATAAGGTGCGGCAATATGTGAATGGATCGTGTACCGATGGTACAGGTCGAGGTTGCAACGCATGGCGTCTTGGGGCGATCTAGGCTGGCTGACTGGATGTTGGAGTGTTTCGTCACCCGAAGAGGGCGAGGAGGGAGGGGCTGATCTCCGTATGGGGTTGTCAGCTGCATACTTACCTTCGAGGACGCCCATGCTATCGCTACTTGGTATCCCTTTCGCCGCCGTAGCCACCAACGTTGGCGCAACACAGATGTATCTGTATATATACGCTACTAATGGATGTGTTTGCATCGAAGCTCCTTTAGCTCAGTGGGAGAGCGCGCCACTCGTACGATTCTATCTGTTGTACAGACATGGTGAGGTCACTAGTTCAATCCTGGTAGGGAGCAAACAAACATCATCTTTTTGCAATGTTTTTTTTTTGCATCAGCTAATCACGAATCTTTTAGTCGTGGATACATTTCACGAATCTTTTAGTCGTGGATACATTTCACGTTTCTTCGTTTCGTGTTAGTATTTATTTAGCGGAAATATTCTTTTTTGTACCTTCGTGAATTGTGAATGTTCAGGACGATGACGATGATGAGGCCAATCTCCACGGAAGAGGTTGGGATACAAGGAAGCGTACAACAGAGACCATAAACCTTATCGTTTATGAAAGAAAAACTACTCTGGCGTTGGAACCGTTATCGCGGCATACCAAGGGCACCGAGCTTTGAGCGCACGTGGTGAGGGATGAGGGATGGAGTCATCTGTGAGATCCCCTCGGATCCCCGCGGTGAAGCTGTACGTGGTCACGGGTAATTAAGCAATTTAATTCGTGATTAACTTAGCGCCACACATCCTGCAAGTCACGAACATGTGAGTTCATCCAGCAGCACTCACAGACTCGTGACTTGAGCAGGCACCACGCACAGCTTGGCGAAATCACAAGTACAACTCAAGTTCAACATAAGAATCGTGAATAGAGCGCACGCGACATCGTACTTTACTGTTCATACGCCTTCTACTCACGACTGACTACCTCGATTCCAGGTGCATACCGTGCTCACTACCTTCCCCAGCAACCAACACAAACACACTTTTCGTGCACAAAGCCGTTTGCTCAAATATGTCCGCCCCGACCACAATGAAGGCTGTCGTCATTCAAGGTCCCGAGCAGGTCGCTGTCCTTGAGCGACCCATCCCCAAGCCGGGTAAAGGCGAAGTCGTCGTCAAGGTCAACCTTGCTGCTCTTTGCGGGTCCGACTTGCACATATATCGCGGTCACCAGGCGGTACCCAGGTACGACTTTGTCCTTGGTCATGAATTCGTGGGGGAGATTCACGAAGCAGGCGAGGGCATCAAAAACTGGAAGAGGGGCGACAAGGTGGTCTCGCCCTTCACCATCTCGTGTGGCGACTGCTTCTTTTGCAACCGCAACCAGACCGGTCGCTGCACTCAATCGCGCGTTTTTGGCTCGGTCCCTCTTGATGGTGCTCAGGCAGAGTATGTGCTTGTGCCGCTCGCTGACACCACTCTCTATCCTATTCCTGACGATGTTCCCGAAGAGATTATGCTTCTGACCGCCGACATCTTTCCGACGGGCTACTTTGTTGCCAATAACGCCTATACCATGCTGAACGAGGCGGAGCGAAAGGACGTCACTGCCGTGGTGATCGGTTGCGGTCCTGTGGGTCTCTGTGCTATCACTGCTGCCTGTTCGTTCTTCAAGACGGTGTACGCTGTTGATTCGGTGCCTGAGCGTCTGGCCGAAGCCAAGAAGCATGGGGCTATCCCGCTCCACTTGACCGATGATGACCCTGTCAAGACGGTCAAAGAAGCGACAGGTGGCAGAGGCGCAGATGTCGCACTCGAAGTCGTAGGTGCAGGCCCGGCTCTCGACCTCGCCGTCTCCATCGTTCGCAACTTTGGCGTCATCTCGTCGTGCGGCATTCACACTCACACCGTGACACTACAAGGGCCGGACCTCTACAACAAGAATCTGCGCTTCCAATTCGGCCGATGTCCAGTCCGTGCCGTTTTCGACCCCGCCGTTAAGCTACTCAGCAAGCACCACGATCTGTTCGCCAGCTTCATCCAGCACACCAGACCGATCGAAGACGCTCCAGAGTACTACAAGCTCTTCAACGATAGGAAGGTGCTCAAGACCGTCTTCAAGATGAACCATGCACAGTGAATGACAAGCACGAAGGGTAGAGGTTGTACAAGCTCAGCTGGTCGTATTGATCTGGCATAGTGACTTTTCGATTTAGTCAGTTGTCACGTTCGTCTCGTCGGCTGGTCTCACACGCCCAAAAGCTTATCCACCGCCAGGAGACTGGCAGGCTGTTAAGAAGAAAGCCCGATACTGAAGCTGGGTTCTCAAGCATCTGCTAGCCTCGGTCCTTCAGCAAGCGGTGTGTGTTCATCTCTTGACTGTGCTTTGGCCGGCAACGTAGTTGACCCGCTTTCCAGCGTGACCGACCCGGTTCATTTAATCCGTATGCGTGGATCACGGATCACGGATCACGGATTTCAACCTAAAGTGTTAGAGCTGAGAATGCTAACTTAGTCACGAGTCACGGTGTTGAACAAAAATAAAAGCGTGAGCTGACCCATGAACCTTCCAAACCGGGGCGAGATGATGAGCGAGAGAGAGTCACAGAGTGCCTCTATCAAAATAGATTTTGCAAAATCGTGAATCGTGAATCACAAAATCACGAATCGTGAATGTGTCGTGGTTTCACACGGCGGCTTGGCTGTCCACGCTCAGTTACAAGTCACGAGTGTGTGTGGAGTTCACATGTGCGTCGATGCTAACTCATCAACGTACACAGACAACGCTCGCTTAAGCCTGGCTTAAGTGTTAACCATACACTCAACCTTGCTTGCGCGATTCTAGGCCCCCTAACACGACCTTGGCTACGCATCCACAGCAGCGTACGCTATCGAATCCCGGACTCAGGGCTAGAAATCACTCGTCTGAAGGCAGAATAACGACCGGTAGCGCATCATGTCGGAGCTGTTTGACAGTTACGCATCCGATCTCGAACAGCTCAAACAGGGCATTCGTCAAAAGCTGGATCAGGCGAAATCGCAGAATGGCGAGGCTAAAAAGTCGACTCTGCGACGAGCAGAGATGGAGCTTGAAGAGGCGGACGAGGTGATCTCGCAGATGGACATTGAAGTACAGGGATTTCCGCAATCGGTTCGATCACGCTTTTCCGTGCAGATCAGAGGCTTTAAGCAGGACTTGCAGACGCTCACGCAACAAGTTCGAGCAGGCTTATCACCATCCTCGCGCGGATCGCGCGGCGCATACGATGCTGCGTATGCCGATGAAGAGACCGATCTCGAAGCGGCCGATGGTGCCACTGCGAATCGTCAGAGATTGTTGCACGCCACCGCCTCGCTCGAAGACGGCACAAGGAGGCTCGAGGAATCAAATCGTCTCGCGCTCGAAACCGAAGACCTCGGCGCTGACATCCTGCGCGATCTCAGAAGTCAGAGAGAGCAGATCGAAAACTCAAGAAACACCCTCCGACAAGCTGACCAAAGCATCGATCGCTCCTCCAGGACGCTCTCCAAGATGATCCGTCGGTACGTACCCAAAATCATCATCATTGATCAACACATCGTCCAGAGTCAATCCGCTAACACTACCAATCTTGATTTCTCTCTTGCTTTCCTTACCGCTGCAGCGCTAAACAGCAAAAATTGGTTACCGTAGGCATCATCGTCTGCCTCGTCCTCTTGATCCTTCTCATTCTGTACAACAAGCTCTTCTAAGCGTCCTCTGTTTTGTTTTGTCGCTCACCTCTACACGTACCCTTGTATATATCCGATCTGCTTATCAGTCCGCTGCACTGCTTTCCCATCGTTTTCCCGGCCGCAACTCATCGTTTTTCACACGCACGCCTGCTGCACAGTCGCTTTTGCATATTGTGTGATGCTACCGCAAACGCATCAACGTCAGGAGCGATGAATGAATGTGCCCGACATGTATCTTGGGAAGAGCCATGAGATCACGCTTGCTCATAGCACACCGAGCGGATCTGACATGAGGTTGCTCGAGCTCTTGCTTGCGTCGGCGTTGCTATCCGTGGATGGATGAGCGTCGATTGCTCCAGTGCTGGGATACGCGGATCGGGCACAGCTTTGCTGTCTCTCACTGACGCCGTAAGCTGGACGTGCGGGATCTGCGGTATGCGCACCTGCGCTGCTGAGCGACGATCGCATTGCTACGTGCTCACGCTGCATCTCGGCGCGCATGTTCGCATTCACGGCCCACGGATTGTGCACCGCCGGTGCCAGAGCGGTGTGAGCATGTGTATGGCTGCTGTGCTCGTTCAAAGCACGCAGCGACGGTTGATGAGACGATGTCCTCGGGTCTTGATCTAGCTTCGCTGGGCTCGAACGCTGTGGTCTGGTTGGACTAGTATCTGGAGGAAGAGCCGATGCTTCTGATGCAGGTGCAGCCATGGCCTCCTGCAGTCTTCCCCATCCGCCAATCAAAAGATTCTTCATTCTGTTAGCCGCAGCGTCTGCCGCACTCGAGACATTGTTCGCCATCGCTGTTGGAGAGTCAGTAGCTGCACTCGGGGCAGAGGAGCTTGCATTCGCATGTGTCCGACTTCGCGGCTGTCTTGCCTGATATGCAAGGCGCGTTGCATCCACATGACCATTGAGCGCAAGGTCAATCGCACCCGGTGCTGGCGAACTCGCTATGCCTTTGCTCGGCGAGCCGGCCTTGTTGCCTCCAACGGCTGCCGCCGCTGCCGCGAGCGGATTCAGGACTGGATCAGGGTCGTTTGCGCCCACCACAGCAGTGGTGACAGCTGGCTTCTCCAGCTCACCGCCACCGGACACTGCTATGCAAGTGGCGACAGTGTTTTCCGCTGATGACGCTCCATCAGTACCGACGACCTTGAGCGCTTCCGACGATGCGTTTGGCGTATCGATACCGCGGACAGCACGTTCCAACCTCTCTCGAGCACGTCGCCTTTCTTCGGCTTCCTTGTCTAAGGCGGCGTTCATGTCGCCTGAGGCTCTCTGAAAAAGCTGTTCAAAGTAGCGCACATCGCGAGAATCGGCAATGAGGACGCCCATGTCGGTATTCTTGCGCTTGGGGTCTCTGTCGTCCAGCTCGGGTTTGTAGTTCGGATTGCGATGCTTGTTCTTGACATCCGGGCGCAATAGGTAGGTCCATGCGCTAATGGTGCGTGTAGACAGAGCAGGAAGCGCTCGGCCATCGTGATCCTGAGGCTTGAAACGCTCGCGCTCGCAATCCATGAGGAAAGTGCCGTACTTGCACTCGTGGATGACTTGATGCAACTCGACGAGATACCGCGAATCGTACTCGAAGCGTTCGGGGAACTGACGCATGATCTGCCACATGCAATCTAGGAATTGGTGAAAGACGGGAGAGGTTTCTTTTATGTTGGACCCCTTCTTTGGGCCAGCTGGTGCGCTAGAAGTGGCGGCCGAAAAGTTGGCGGTGAGCTGCTTGGTGAAACCCCAAAAGGCGTTGGCAGCAGCTTGAGAGTCAAAGCCGCCTGTTGCGCTAGAGTTGGTTTTTTCAAGTTCAGGATCCGTGTCAGAAGCATCTTCTTCGTCCTCAGTGAGACTGGCGTAGTTGTACTTGGAAGCGATGGTGAAGTAGCGATCTGAACCTTTGAGACCGCTACGGTCGGTGAACTTGTGACCGAAGCTGAGCCAGTCCTTCTCGATGAGCACCGCTAGACCGTCAAAAGTGCGGAAGAAAGGGTCAAGACAAATTTGAGCGATGGCAGCGAGCTGCGAGGTACGATCCCAGCCGTCAGAGCAATGGATGAGAACGTGAGAACTGTTGACGTGAACGTTGCGGACGATGGACATGGAACCTTCGATGAGCGACTGGATGTGCTTGAGCCACATGGATTTGCGAAGCGCAGCTGGATCGACAGGCGTCGGATTGAGGCGCAGCACTGAGCCAGAATTGTCGGTGACCACCGTATTGGCAGAGGCATCGCCGAACGCTTCGACGCGCATGCCAAAAGTGGCGATGGGCTCGCTTTCACGAAGCGCATCGGTGAGCTTGTTGAGACTGTCGCGCATAACGTGGATGTTTTCGATACCAAGATATGACTTTTTACAGCCTTTGTAGTATTCCATGTTTTCGGTTCCGGCACCTTTGGCTACATTTGCCATGGCATTGGTGGTTGGGCGAGCATCGACGATGAGGTTGGTGGTCGTGGCACCATAGACAGTGGCGACGGCGGGAGCGCCAGACGCAGAGGACGCGGCGCTACTGGAGGCGTCTGCGGCTGCTTTAGCCATGATGGATTCGGGATCGGCAAAGTGATGCGAGGTAAAGATGGCCTCGATGAGCTTTTCATCCTGGATGGAGCGCGCATTCTTCAAACCGACCATGGGCTGACTGGAACGGGTGATAGACGCATGGTTGGCCCAGTGCAGATAAGTGAGAGCAGGAACACGAGCCTTGCTGCGATACTTTGCTGCATAGCTGAGCGTGGTGTCACTGATGCGGGAAGGAACAGCCATGAGAGCAGGATAAGTTGCACAAAAGGAATACTGAGCGTTGATATCAGTGAAGCGCCAGGCCTTGGAGCGAGAACCGATGCCTTGACGAGCAAACTCGGTTTTAGGGTCATAGATGCGGCCAATGGTAGAGCGAGTGTCAGCATCATTCGGCGAGGGCTGATAGTAGAAGGCATAGAGTTGAGAAACATCGGTTAGAATCGCACACTCTTTGAGGCTATCAAAGACGGCGAGCTGGTCACTCTCGGATTGGAAGGCAAAGGCAGCCGAGTCGAACGTTTTGTAAAAGAGCGTGATCGGATAAATACGCTGCAAAGGCGCTGATGGCTGCGCCGAGATGCGGAGGGATGGGATGCGCGTCGCTTTGAGGATCAGAGACAAGGGTATCGAAGTTCTCCGTGTTGGTGTTTGGGCAGCTGATGATGGCATATATTCAAAGGTAAGATGGTGCGGTGTGAGGTGAAGAATGCCTGTACGGCAGGTACCGTCGCCTCTGCGTTGGAACCAGACGTCAGTGAGCGTGTCGACCTTGGGTGCTGGTAGCGGAGTGAGCAGGTCAGCAGCTGCAGCTGCCGCTGCCGCCGTGGAAGAAGCAGAAACTGTGGATGCCTGCATGTTGTACACGTTTGAGGATACTGGTGGCAGACGATATGAGGCGACGCGATGTCTGACAAGTTCCATCAATACCGCCCAGGCGAAATAGCAGCAGCAGCAAGGGTATTCAGTGTCACCGCTTCGCCGTCAAGCTTGCGCTGCGTCGCGGTGGAGACCGGCGTTGTCTGTTGCTCTTTTCGATCGATCGAGAACGGTCGTGGGCGACTCGGCTGCGAATTATGCGCAAGTATACGATGGTGGTGGAAGAATCGTGACTGGATCTGGTGGTTGGGTCAATCTGACACGAGTTCCGAACAGGCACTAGGTGGTGTGCTTTGCCAGAGACGACGTGCGACGACCAAGGTGATGTGGATCAAGTCTCTGAACGAGTTTGCAGGGTCTCGTCGGTGGTCGAAAAGTGGATGGTGAATTGCGAGTTGTTCTCTGTCTCTGTTGGTGCTGCTCTCGCACATCACACAAGACATTCACGAGTCCAGACTGGCTGCCACTCTCCACACTCACGATTCACGATTCACGTTCGTGACTCTGTGACTGTGACCGGAGCGCAATCGGCGTCCGTGCGAAAGCGGCCTAACAATGGGTGAAATTGGACACGCTACGCGGTTAACGATACACGATACACGATAACTCACGACTGTGACTTACACGATACGATGCTTGGCGTCCGTCTGCCAAGCCTTTTCTGCACTGCAGGCTGCAGCTTAAATTAGGTGAAAAATTGGCGGCAGAGGCACCAAGCCAATTTTCAATTCACGATTCGTGAATCTAAGACCTGAGAGATAAATAAAACTTGTCCTCGTCCACACGTTTTCTAGAACGTGGACCAGTCACGAGTGAAACTCAACTCACACTATCAACCCAGCAAGAGCGTGGGCATCAATCACAGACATAATCTCGTCCTTCCATCCTTTTCATCCAACTATTCACCTATTCACCAAGCCACGTCAACACGCCGCTGCACTGACGGCACATACCATCCCCGTCATGAGCAGGCCGATCAATACCCCCGTTGTAACGTCGCCGCGCCGAGAAGAGCCGGTTGCCAACCAGCCACCAACCACCTCGAACGGTCAATCGGCGCCGCTTTCTTCTTCGGTCCGCTTTCATCTCGACTTGCATGCTGACCGAGCCAACACATCCATCGACAGCATCGAGTTCAATCGTCCTGTAGCCTTTCCCAATCACAGCAACGACATAGAAGAAGCAAGCTCCGAAGATGGCGGTATCTATCAGCACTACTCCCACCCGCACACCGACCACGGACGAAGAACCAGTTCGTCTTTCGGCATTGTAAACCCAGCCCACGGCTTTCCTTCTTCCTCGGCCTACAACTACAAAGCCATGATAAGCAAACACGGTCACGGCTTCCCCGACAGAGCCGATTCCGTCCGCAACATCTCTGCGCTCGCCAACCTGGTCGATTACAGATCCAACTACTACGAGGATCACCGCGTTAGCGAAGAAGAGATCAAGCACCGCACCAAACATCTCGGCTGGGCGAAAGCATCTGCCGTCTGCGACTACTACGAACGTCTCAACGACACACTCGACGGATGGAGAGAGGTTGACGAGATCCTTGACTCTCGCTTTCCGGACGAAGTCATGCGTCGCTTCAACCAGCACGACGAGCTTCAAGCCAAAAAGCAACGCCGCTCCAAACCCTCCTCGAAAAAGTCGAAGCGCAAAAACAAGAGCATCTCGGCCCAAATGGGACGCAAGACGCCGGTAGAGAGCGACGGCAACGTTTCCGACGAGGAGGAGACCGAGGAAGAGGACAGAGGTAGACGAAAACGTTCACTCAAGCGCAGCTTCAGCGCAAAGGCCATCGATGCCTTCAGTGGTCTCTGGTTCGCTGCTTCGGGCAGTCCAAATGCTTCCAATAGGTCCGATCTCGAACACGGTCATTCTTCGCATTCCCACTCTCACGATCACCGCCCATCCAAGGCTACCGCGTTTGACTTGACATCCGCCACCGAGGAGGACGAAGACAACTCGTTCCAACCTCTGTCAAGCTCACCCGCTGGTGCCAGCGCCACTCGGACCTCTTCCGCCCATCGCGATTACGGCGCCACCTCGGCATCCAGCGCTGGCCAACTCTACGACAAGCTTCGACGCCAAGGTCGCATCGAGCAGATTCGTCGCTCCGAGTCACAGCTTGCTCTGTCGTCGGGTGCCAGTTCCCCCGCCCTGACCAGCGGCACCCACACTCCCCACGATGGCATCTCATCCTCCGCCTCCAAAACCGACACAATACGTCCAAGCCAAGTCGAGAACATCCCGGAACACGTCGTACAAGGCGTACCAGGCGCCGCCGACAACCAAACTCAAGGCACCAAAGTGGTCTACTCTTCGCACGAACAAGGCAGTCTCGATCGCAACTATAGCCGAGAGCGTCACCATCGTCCGTTTGCCTCGCAGGAGGAAGAGAGGCGAGCACTGCTCAGCACGGTACCCAATCGCGCCAAGGAGGAGGAGACCTCGCGTTCCGTCCAATTCGCCATCAACATCAATCTCATCATCAACATTCTCTTGCTTGGCGGCAAAGGTGTCGCGGTGCTCTCGTCCAATTCGGTCTCTCTGATCGCATCATTTGTCGACAGTGCTCTTGACCTCTTGTCGACTATCATCATCTTTGCAACGTCGAAAGCCATCGCGTACCGTTCGTGGAGGACCATGTACAAGTATCCCGTCGGCAAGCAGCGTCTCGAACCGCTTGGTGTCGTCATCTTTTCCGTCCTCATGATCGCTTCCTTTGTGCAGGTGTTTATCGAATCTGCTGGTCGTCTGCGACAGGTGCTGCTTACGGGCGAGCAAGATCCGGAATCAGCCGCCAACCTGCCTCTGATCGGAGTTGCCTTCATGTTGGCCACGATCGGCATCAAGACTGTCATGTGGCTACTGTACCGCTCTTCGAAGTCATCGGGCGTTCGAGCCGTGGCGCAGGATGCTGAGAACGACGTCGTGTTCAACATTGCCTCGCTCATCTTCCCCATTCTGGGCTCCAGGCTCGGCTGGCCGGCACTTGATCCAATCGGGGGTATCGCTCTATCGGTCTACATCATTTACGAGTGGATTGAGACGCTTTGGGAGACCGTCTCCAAGCTTTCCGGCGCTGTTGCTTCGGCGACCGAAATTTCTAAGTGTCTCTACTGCGTTGTTCGCTTCAACTCGGTCAACAGCGTCTCGGCCTTTGAGCTTTTTCATTCGGGCGACAATCTGATTGTGGAGGCCGACATTGTGCTGCCTCACTCAATCTCACTGAAAGAGTCGCACGATCTCGGCGAAATTATCACCTACTGTACCGAAAACATCACAGGCGTCGAGCGCTCCTACATTCACCTCGATTACAATCCCAAGGGTCAGGCAGGCCATCTTGCCCAACGCGGCTGAAAGCTGCCCATTCGTGATTCCACGCCCGTCAACTTCCTCGCTCTATTCACTTGGCGCTTGGCAATCGTGAATGTTCCCACGTTACTTTCGGAATCTAGTTTTTCATTTAGATTTTTGATTCTTGCCAGGATCGTTAGAAGCCAATCGTGAATCGTGACTGACTTAGATTGATGTTGATACAGGTCTCGTCGACGGGTACATGGTAGGATGGATTGATTGCGTTTGCGGAGTTTTTCTGGCCTGCTGCTTGACCTTACGTGAAGCTGAAATCGTGATTCGTGTACGCGGCGTGCAACTGTGACTCACATGGGATACAGCAAGCACGAATTTCTGCATGCGCGATACCGACTGTGTGGGTTGTGGAGGCTGAGGCCGACATGCAAAGGCTCAAAAACCGCTGGCTCGCTTCTTCTTCTTTGGTGGGCGATGCGGTTTGGCGGGCCGAGCACCGAAACGGCCCGGCTCGATCTGGGTAGAAGCAGCTACTTGCGAGAGCGTGGGTGTTGCTATATGCGAAGACGTGGGCGAGGTTGTAGGTGTCATATCGTTCAAGTTGGCAGCGAAACCGGAATTTGGGCGTTGCGAGTGCGCCGCTGCGGATGTCGCAGGTCTTGACGACCAGGGAGAGGTGAAAGATCGTGATGGGTCGTACGGCGCGCGGATGTGCGGGGAATGCGAGACAGGTAGGTTGTCTTGGCGCTTGCGTCGCCAAGCAAGCGTTGGCGGTGCAGGCGAAGCTGCTATGCTGGCTGGCTGACTGTGCGACTCGAACGACGCCGGATACGTCGATAGAGCACCCTGCGAGCCATACACGCCAGATTGCGAGAGCGACGGAGCGGCCGACTGTTTTCGACTGCGACTGCGACTGCGGCTTCTCGATCGATCCTCGGTAGAAGCACTCGATGCGCGCGAGAAGGATCGCGATCGTGCGCGCGCCGTAGGTCCCCCAAGTCGACTCGCGCGAGGCAATCGGTGCAGACCTTGGAACGGATCGACGTAGTTGTACTCGTCCGGATCTTCTCCAAGTTGCCACTCGGCCAAGAGCAAACGGGCAGTGGACGACGTGCTTGGCAAAAGCGCTTCCAGCTCTGCCTCATTCAAACGTGTATCTGCGCCGTGCTCTTGACTATAGCCTCTTGACGCAGCCTCGATATCACCACTGCGAAGCGGCGCAAAAAACGCAAGCCCAACACTGCCGATGTGCGGCGGCGGAATTGTGTCGCCCTGTTCTTCGACAAACTTGTAGTTACCGCGATGCTCAAAGGCTGTCCAATTAGTACCTTGTCGCTGCTGTGGCCTCTGTGTAGGAGCGCCTTCGTCCAGAATTCGAGCCTGCGGCCGCACAAACACTTCGGTCTCGAGTGCCAGATCCAGCGACATTTCTTGAGCAGCCTTTTTTATCGATTCTTGCACCATGTGCCGCGCGTTTGCGCTCCAGCGCTGCACCGACTCCTTCGATGCAAGGTACACGGCCACGTCGTCTTGGACTTGGCTCTCGCTTCGGTCCAGAGCGCGTTCGAGCAAATCGCCCTGAGGTGAGCAGGGGTGGTCCAGAAGCCCGTTTTGTTCAAGCGCACCATCGCGACCATGTTCTAAAAGCAATGCAGCCGCACGCGACCACGGTGCTTGAGCTGACCATAGTGTGAGCGATGAGTGTGCGCGCCGCAAGTCACTTCTCGATTCGAGCAAAGCTTTGATACCTTTTCGCTTCACTTCTTCGTCTTCTCCTAGCTTCCATATGGTAGACCACGGTCGCTCCGAGTCTCTGGTGCGCCTCTCGGAGCTTGAACCGTTGGAACCAGTAGCGTTGTACAGGTGTCGCAACATTTGATTCAGCGATAGCGTGGCTGCGCGAACCGATCCCTGACGATTGCCAGGGATGGAGTGCGAGTCGACGAGGCGAGCGGCGGCGTGTTCAATGTCACCAACAGCATCAATGCAACGCTTTTCGGCATTCTTATCACGATTATGACCGAACAGACTGCGGTATAGCTCTCGATGATCGAGGATCTTTGTCTTGACAGAACTCAATGCGTCGATGCTACCTTGCCTTGACGACATGTCGGTGGTATCATCTACGTATAGATGCGTGTCCAAAGAAGGTGGCAAGACCTCCACTTCGAGCTCAAGCTCGGCGTGGCAAGATTCTGATGTTTCTGAAGGTGCATCTGATGTCATTGCGAGCTTCTGAATCTGCAACGCGCCACGTTGACTGAGTCCAAAAGCGAGCCATTGTGACCCATTCTCTCCCTGCAAGACTTTGGCCGCATGAGTGTACAACAAAGAGGCTGCTGGTCTCTCTTGATCCTGAGCAGAGCAAGGAAATGAGGGAAGGAGGACAGGTGCACTGTCAAGGGTATACCTCCAACGAACGGGGACACTGCTGGCGGCCGAGTCCATCTGCAACAGATCGTCGGCCTGTCCTTCCTGTAGGTGCGCCCTGACGACATAGCACGACACTACATGATTGCGCCGCGAAGACAATGCGACCATGATGGTTCCTTTATCCGTTTCTGGCAGCACGGTGAGCGAGAGGGTGGGATCGTCTCCTCGATGATGTTCGGTGGAGAAGAGCGGACGAAGCGACGCTTGCAGATCGAACCAAAAGATGGTATCCGAAGAACATACGGCCAAAAGTTGATGTTTTGAGCCTGTGTCGGTCCTTGCCATAGAACAGAACTTTGCGCGCTTGCTGGAAGACAGGCAAAAGCTAGACCGCAGAAAGGTGTGAACCTGCGGTAATGTCGCGCTCCCCGACCCAGGATCAGAGTTGCCCAGCCGTATATGGCGCAGAGCATGACGAGACAAGAGAACGAGGCTAGAATCGTCGCCACCGAAAACGAGGCGAAATGGCGTTTGGCCGCAGACCCGCAGCTCGACTGCAGAGTCGGTGACAGGGTTCGCATTGTTCTCATCGTTCCCATCGTTTTGGTTTTCGGTTGTATTGTCGGCGATGGCGATGGCGCGTGCCAGGAGTTCGGCTGAAACACGATGTACTGAGACCGAGACTGGCGCTGACGATGACGATGGCGCTGATGCAGGCGTGAGAGATGCTGAAAAGAAATTCTGTTTCTTTTTCACCTTTGATGCAGGTGAATTGGCTGGCGGCACGTCTAGGGCGATCTGATCCAAGTCCGGGTCTGGCTGCTTGCCTTTTTGTCTGTTCAGGTCGATACGGTAAAGATCGATGTTGCCATGCCGGTCAACAGCTGCTGCCAGAGTGGGATCCGTGCGGTGGAAGCAGAGGTCTTGGTGCTGAGCACTACCGTCCGTGGCGTATGACGTTTGGTGGAGTCTCTCAAGATAAAGGTGGGAAGTGCCATCAGATCCGTTGCATCCGTGGCGGCTGCGGAGCATTAATAGGCTTGTGCTGGTGTGCGTTCGCACAGCGACAAGGTTTTTGTCCGCATAAGCAACTATCTGCAGAATGGGTGTCCGGTGCTTTTGCTCTGGTCGCTGTGCTGGAAAGAAGAGCAGCCTGTTGGAATCACTGGCTCTTGATTTGCCCTTTGCTTGGGTCGATTCCGTCTGAGGTTGTGCCGACGGTGGAGAAGTCTCTTGTTCGCTGATACGAACCTCAAGCTGGTGAAGCAAGAGACAGTCGCGGTTGTGGCCTCCTATACATGCAATCGCATAGGTACGATGCTGCTCGGAGATGATTGGGCCGAGAAGCGCGACGGCTTGCGCGTCGGCGATACCCAGAGAGCCGTCGAGTTCGTGGCCAGTCTCTTCGAGAATCGTTGCATTGTCATGGATGACCTGGGACAGAAGATGTTGCGGAATGTCAATGTCGGGATAGTACTGGCGCAGAAAGTTCTGAGCTGTGACTATGTCGGCGTCGACCGAAGAGCCAGCTTCCGCACTCGTGCCAGGATAGAGACTGAGATCACGTGCTGCTGCTGGTGGCATTGTTGGAGGTGTGAGTTGAGCACATGTCGATGTGCCTAGCTGGGTTGTTACACGTAACAGCGAGAATCTGGGAGGAGAATGATTCTCATGAGTGGGGAACGACCAATGCTGTGAGCTGACGCGCGCTGCAGTACCGTCTGCCACATCACGAGAGTGGATGCCGTGTATGTTGAGGCGAGTCGCACCTCTCGAACCTGGCTGCAAGAACTCCATTCTGCCTTTGGACAGTGCCAGCAAAAGCGACAGCAGACCTCAGAGCAGGCAAGCGTCTTGGTGTGACGCGCCCATCCGATACAACGCTGGGATTGGATGCTTGTGGGGTAACAGGCACAGTCATTGAGATGGAGGATAAGAAGAAACACAGAATGTAGCCACACGGTTCCAGGCACGAGACTCCTGTCAGGAATTAATTTCACATCACCTTCCCAGTCGTGAGTGAGCGTGGAGTGTCCCCCCACGCCGAATCCCAATCGTGAATCAAAGGTTCGTCTGCAGCCAGCTAGGTGAATCACTCAGACTGGAGAGAGAGAGAGAGAGAGAGGCATACGCACGAAAACGGGCGCACGGCGCTCATTCGGCAGTGTTAGAGCGTTCGTATTGTGGTAGTTATGCAGACTTGAAGCTTAACCGCTATTCCAAAAGGGTGTCTAGACAACCAGTCACGAGTCGGACTTGGATTGTATTCTTCAACTCGTGACTTGCAGTCGTGAGTCGTGAGTCGTGAGTCGTGAGTCGTGAGTCGTGAGTGACGTTCGACCCAGGAACGTGCAAAAAGACGAATAGTAAATTATGAATCACGAATCAATGTGTGAAAGTCGATACGGGATTCCGGACACAGAGGCGGCATGCAAATACATCATAGAACCTTCTGAACCCTAACGCCAGTCGTGCACGTTGATGTTTCGGCGATATCAGCGGTCACGACGACGCTCGATCCGACAGAGAATCTCTCTGCTTTTCACCCTAAGCCATATGCAGAGCAGCTACTGTACAGCAAGATATGATGCATTCACCCAACAGTGAGACTGCAGCAGCACTCGAGGCGTCGACGAGCTTCAAACCTGCAACAGTCGCAGCTCAGCATCCACCATCAATCGCATCTCAACCAGCGACCATGAACACGATGCGAGACGATGCAATGTCGGCAGCTCCATCGTATCAAGCTTCGTATCCCTTTAACACCACCACCCTCGACGATCAAAAGCCTGCCATGGCACATCACAATCTAGACTCAGAGCCTGCGTCGCAGCCGTTGCTAGCATCAACCGGCGCATTCTCGCAACAGGCTGACTCGTCGCAGCTGCTTCATCCCTATCACGAGCCGTCTGAGAGCGATCGTGCCTCGCTTCTCCCTCGTCCGGCTGAATGTGTCTCCCTGGATCGCTCCGCTTCAGCAAAGAGCCCGCACGCCGCCTCGGACGTCGCTGAAATGGCCATCTTGAGCTCGCACCAAAATTCCCATGCCCCGAGCTACAGTGATCTCTTCTTCGACTTGCTTTTCGCCGCCTGCCTCAATACTTACAGCAGTGCTGTCTCGCTTCAGAAATTTGGCGACGTCGCTGCCTTTCTGGGTTACTTTACAGCCCTCTGGTGGGCTTGGTGGAGCCAGGCCTATTTCGACGTTCGCTACCGTCGCTCTTCGCATGATGAGCCGTTCCTTTTCAAGTCATGCCAGCGTATCGTTCGTGCAGCTGTGCTCGGACTCTGGGTGGCCTTTGCTACCACGCCTTCCGAATTTGCAAGGGGCAGCTTTACCAACTTCAGCCAGATCTACGGCTACTCTCGCATCGCCTTGGCCGTGGATCACACGGCTGTACTCTTCTACGACCTTGTATATTGGCGCAAGGGTAGGCACGTAGACCGCGACCAAGATCAGATCGAACAACCTGATCAGCTGCCATCAGCACACGCTGGTCGACGAAAAAGTACAGCCGTCAACGGTATCTCTCGGATCGTTCAAACGCATCTCGTATCCATTGCTTCACTTGTAGCCTCGGGTCTGCTCTGGATCCTTAGCCGCTTCTTGCGTCATGACGGAGTCACAGCTCCGTTACTCGTCATGTGGATCCTCGGTGTGGCGGTCGAAGGCGCTGCCCAGATCGTCAACGAGGTCAGCGGAGTTCTCTCGCCCCTCAGCAGTAGTGTGCTGCCCGAGCGACTCGTCCTGTTTGGCCTCATCGTCCTCGGTGAGGGTTTCACTGGTATCTCTGAAACACTTAACAGGATCAGCCCCGGCGCCAAAGTGCACAACGAGATTCTAGGCGGTTCTACGGTCGAGAGCGGCGGATGGAGTGCCAATACGGTCCTGCAAGCGGCCAGCTGTGTGCTCATCGTCGTCCTCCAATTTGGTGGCTATTTCCATCGCGCCACGAATCAGATCGATCTCAATTCGGTTCGGATCGTACTGTGGGCCTACATCCATGTTTTGCTGCACATGGCATCGGCGCTGCTCGTCATCGGCCTCAAGAAGATTCTCGGCTTTATGAATACGCTCAATGCTTTGCAGCGTTTCTTTGACGATTCGAGCTTCTATCTGCCCGATTCGCCACCCTGGCAAAACCTCACTTCGGACCAGGTGGCTCAGCAGTTCAACGATGACGGTGGATCTAGTCCTCTCTCGGCTAATGGCACGCTCGCTGGTATCTCTGCCATCATCTCGGTGATTCAGAGCAACGATGGCGCCAATATACCAACACTCTTCGAGGCGCAGCGCCTCGTCGCCTCGGTGGTTGGCCTCGCCGGCGGACAAGAGCAGGCGCAACAGCTAGCAGAGCTCACAAACACGACCCAGGAGAGCAATCCGCTTTCGTCACAGTTTGCACACAGCTTGGTATTGCCGTTCCGCTCCTACTTTGAATTCTGCGACAACGTCATCAATCCTGACTCGATGGACCAATTCATCACCAACTCGCTCTTCCAGTTCAAATACATCTACGTGGCCAGTGCGGCGTACCTGATGGTTGACATTGTGATCAAAGCCATGCAAAATTCCGTCAGTCGCAGGCTGCGCTCGTTTCGACTGGCGATGGTGGTGCGCTTCTGTTTTGCAGTGGTACTCATTCTCTTGCAGGTGGTATTTACCGTGTATCAAGGTGTACCATCAGGAGCTGCGCTTGATGGTGCACTTGCCATCTGTGCTGCTGTGCTCCTAGCCGAACTCTTGGCTCAGCAGTTGGTCGATGCCTTCCGAGTGCGCCTCGACCGGCCCCGCCCGCACAAGCGTACCTCGATACTGTCGCGTCTCGCGCTGCGCAAACGTCATTCTCATCGACCATCTGGCAGTAGCTCAAGCCCCTCATCTTCGGACAAGGACGCCGACCAGATGATAGAAATGGAGTTGCACCCCTCGCCACCCAAGAATCCGACGCGTACAAGCCAATGACAACATCTTTGGTAGGATAACGCGCCAATACAAGGTCAACATGTTGCTTTTGGACATTTGGTTGTGCGGACGCGCTTTCATTTACTACTTTTTCATTGACTACTTTTGAGGCTGCAATCAGCCGGAGTAACTCGCCAATCATGCGGGCTAGGTGTTCTAACTAACAATGACAAATGCGGGCAGCTTAGACGGCAGCAGCCGCAGCTTAGGCCTTCTCGTCGCCATTTTCGGTTTCAACGGCGACCTGAAGCGTGACCTCTCGACCATCGATCTGCTTGCCCTGCGACGAGGCGATGGCACGCTGCTGCTCCGAGGAATCTTGGAAGTCGACAAAGCCGAAGCCCTTTGAGCGGTTGCTGGAGCGTCGCTTGACAACGTGAGCCGACTTGACCTTGTAATCCGAAAAGGCAGCTTTGAGAGATTCGTCGGTGGTGGCAAAGGCAAGGTTGGCAACAAAGACGAGCGTCTTGGAGGGTTCACCATGAGGCTTGCCCTTGGGCTCACGTTTGGCGCGAGGCGCGCGTGGCTCGGAGGATTCAGCCTTGGCTTGCGTAGGCGTGGCGGACTCACCGTTAGCAGCAGCAGTGGCGGCAGCCGCAGCTGCAGCCTTCTTCTTCTGTCTGCGCTTAGCCGACTTGGATGGCTTGGTACCATTGACGTCAGTTGGTTGATCGTCATTCGAGGCAGCTTGAGCTGCTTCCTCCTCAGCAGCTCCCTCCTCGCCCTCGTCGGCTCGGGCACGGCGTGGTGTGCGCGACGACTCCTTGGCCTTCTTGGAGCGGCTTCTGCGCGCCTTTGGTTTGGCGTCATTCGTAGCGGCGGAAGTTTGGGGCTTGGCCGACTCTACACTGATTTCGCGACCGCCAACTTCACGCTTGTTGAGTAGCTTGATGGCGTTTTGTGCTCCCGCCTCGGTGGAGAACGTAACAAAACCGTAACCGAGCGAACGAGTGCCGCGAGTGATGACCTGAGCATGAGTAACAGTGCCGGCCTCGGAGAAGAGAGTCTTGAGTTCGTCTTCGGTGGTGGCAAACGCGAGGTTGCCTGCAAACACCTTTTTGTCATCCTCTTCAACCTTGTTGACGTGCTGAGCGTTGTTCGCGACAGGGTCGACGATACTCTGGTTGATGTCGGTCATTGTTGTGGCTGGTAGGATGTTGGTATGCGATGTCGAGAAGCGCTTTCGATTTCGGATGGTGCAGGTGATGAACTGGGATGTGATGGGCGTGCGATCGACGAGAATTATGTCAATGGAGACTGAGAATCGTGAATCACCGTGCACGAATCATGGCTGTGTCACAGCACCAGTCGTGAGTTTGGTTTTGTGCCACTCGACCACTTTGAGGTGTCTCTTCGTCTTGGCCAAAGTCAACACGCGCGAAAGAAGAAAGGGTTCAGCGTGGCGTGCGCAGCCAAGCGTGAAGTCTAATTCCCCACCGCACATGCACACACACAAATCACGAACCACGAATCGTAAATCGTGAACCACGGCGCGATTCACGAATTTTCACGCTGGCTGTCAGATCGTAATAAAATCATCACCATAGCAAATTGCTCCCCTGTACGCCCTATTCGTGATTCCGTGATTCACGATTCACGGTTCAGAGTCGTGAGTCACCAGTGTAGACCACTCCCAAGCTATTCGCGGTTTGCTGTCTCGCTTCCCACAAGCATTAATAATCTTGTACTCCGAACTTGGGCTACTTGTGTTGCATCCTCATCATCAATTCAACATCACAGGTGACGAGGCGCCCAAAAACAAGATACAAACGCACACAGACACTCACACTCACCCAGGGGGGAGTATGGCTCTACTTGGTTGTCAGCAGAGATGCAGTCCTGGACCCAGAGCTCATGAGATCGAGAGAGTCAGCAGTGTTGGCGTGGAGGAATTTCACAGAGCTAACAAACAGTCATGTGCGGGTGATCAGCAACGTTGTGGCGGACAACCTGCGTTGAAGGACCATACTCATTGCTGACCAGTCGACGATCCAGGCGAGAGTTTGAGTATCAAAAACAGAGACGCCGTGAAAGATATTGTGAATGCTGACTATGAATACAATGGAGAATGAAAAAGCTGCGCTGCAGCGGTCGGGTCATCAACGGACAATGCGAAGACCCATACTACGTGCGCTGCCAGCGATAACCTTGCACATCTGTCGTGTACACCAAAAACCACGACGAGAACGAGGAGGTCAGTTTTCGCACGTCATTGCCAACAATGCGTGGCAGATGGAAACAGAACTCGCAAGCCAAACTCACCTGTTCCTCTCCGACGCCCTTTACGTCTTGCATTTTGATTTTTGCGATCTCATAGATGTGCTTCATTGTGATGGTGCCTGCTACTTGCGAGCCTGCCTTGCCAGCGCCCGTTTCAATCCCTGCGGCTCGTTTCAGCAGTAATGACGTTGGTGGTGCTGTGTTGGATCCAAGACCGGAAACAAGTGGCATTTATGAAATGTCAGCATTGCAGATTGCGTACGTAGCTAGCGTGCATGTGCAGTGAGTGACTTACTCTTGATCTCAAAAGAGAATGTGCGGTCCGGATTGATCTTGACAATCGCCGGTGTCGGGATGCCCACTTCGAGGTGTGCTGTCTTCGCGTTGAACTCTTTGGCAAAATCCATCGCCTTGACACCTTTAGCACCGAGCGCAGGTCCGACGGGAGGTTGTGCTGAAGCTTTGCCTGCGGGCACGAGCAGCTTGACAAAGGTTGCTGCTGCAGCTACTGCTGCCTGTCCTCCCTTCTTCGACATGTAGGGATGAGAAGCCCAGATGGTCTGGATACCACTTTTCGTACCTTCAAAGCGTTCGTAGACTGAAAAGAAAGCTTCGTGACCTGCTTGATGAAGTCGATCGAAATGTGTGGTCGATGATGACGCTGTGTTACTGATGATGTCAAATGCTACAGAGAGAAGGGCATCCCGCCTTGTCCCTATTATTGGAAGAAAGAACGAATTACAAGTCAGAGTAGCGGAACTCGGAAGTCAGAATTGCTTTTTGGCAGTTGTGAGTTGATAATTTTGGCTTCTCCAAGCGTCAAAACATTTTTTTTTCCTCTTGCTTTTCTTATCCTTCTTGTCGTCAGCGCGTCGTTTTGCGGCTGCAGCTCAGTTGGTACAAGATAGACTCGTTGCCTTACCCACTTGACCATCATCAAACACTCTCTGCCTCACAACTACATACCCTTCTTCAACACGCAGAAAGATTCACAACCACAAGAACACTCGGGGATCGTTGCAGATCACGAGGCTTTCCAGCCATCTCGCCTGCTCAGCCTTCAGCCCATTGGGTCGCTTACTCAACCATGCCCGCTGCAGTGGAACCAGCTCGCGTTTACACCGTCTCTGGCGGTGGTGCTGCTAGCTCCGGTGCAGCAGGTACCTCGTTCAACTCTTCATCTCTTCCGGACCTCTTGCGCAGATCTGGCTCATCTAACAAGCGCAAGAAACGCAAGACCGCACTCAAGGACGAAGAGATCCTTTCCCGTATCGAGCTCATACAGGATTTCGAGTTTCCAGAGGCCAGCAACCGCCTTACAGCAACAAGAGATGGCCAATCTATCGTAGCTACCGGAACGTACAAGCCTCAAATTCGAGTTTGGGACTGCGAGCAACTTAGTCTCAAATTCGAACGCCACACCGATGCAGAGAACGTTGACTTTCTGGTGAGTATTTAGTGCAACCGTGTCGCAATGGCTGTCTCTCCAAGTGATGATGATACCATAAATTACAACCTTATCTACATTAGCTGCAGAGCTGTTTTGGGGCTCGCCCTGAAGCATGCTCGACGCTGATACAAGCAATCTGATTCTCCGTGCGCTACTTGCCTTGGGCTCGAACCCAGTCGGAACGAGAAGTACTGATTCGTATCTTGTTCGATTTTTGTCTTGAATAGATGCTTTCTGACGACTGGACGAAATCGCTTCATCTGCAAACGGATCGCACTGTACAACTGCAAGCGCAAGGTGGTGCACATGCACGTGTCCGCATTCCCAAGTTTGGACGTGCCCTTGGCTATCACTTCCCATCTGCCGACGCCGTCGTAGCAGCTGCCGGCCGTGAAGTTTATCGCCTCAACCTAGACCAAGGCCGATTTCTGGCGCCTTTCGTACTTGGAGGTGGCGATCTGGGGGAACCAACAGGATGTAATGCCATTGATGTCAACCCAGCGCACGGGCTGCTTTGCTTTGGTACAGAAGGCACCGGCATTGTCGAGATGTGGGATCCTCGTATGCGAAAAAGAGCGGGTCTCCTGAGTGTGGCCACGGAAACGGTTCTCGACGCTGCTTTGCTTGTTGCACGCCGCAATTTGCCGGGTGTCATTGGCGAGGCTGACGACTCCACCGCCAGCAAGGAGGCACTTTCCTCGCTATCCGTCACGGCCCTTGCAGGCGCTGAGGACGGCCTCAATCTGGCAGTCGGCACCAACACGGGGCATGTGCTACTCTACGATCTGCGCATGGACCGTCCGTATCAAACCAAGGACCAAGGCTTTGGTCTCCCCATCAAGAAGGTCATGTGGCCCGGCGACAAGGCAGCTTCCACTACAGGTGGTGTTGGGCCCCGCACACAATCCGAAGCCGAGGGCAAGGTGCTCAGCGCCGATGCCAAAGTCATCAAGATCTGGGACAAGGACTCGGGAGACAATCTTGTTTCGGTCACACCGCCCTCGGCAGCGACCGACATCAACGACGTTGCGCACTACCCAGGTACGGGTCTGCTCATGGCTGCTGTCGAAGGTACTCAGATGGCCGCATGGTATGTACCCGCGCTGGGACCCGCACCACGTTGGTGCTCATACATCGACACACTCACCGACGAGATGGATGGTGTCGATACGGTCGGCGCTGGGGCAGGCAAGGGCGTCTACGAGGACTTCAAGTTTGTCGACCGCGCCGAGCTGGATCGATTGGGCATGTCGCACCTCATCGGCACGCAGTTGCTTCGACCTTACATGCACGGCTACTTCATCTCGCTTGCGCTGTACGAACGCGCTCGGCTGCTCAACAATCCAACAGCATATGCAGACGCACGCGAACGCGCCATCAAAGCCAAGCTCGAGAAGCAGGCCGAGAGTCGTATTCGAGCAATCAAGAATCCCAAGTTGGACGCCGGAGTTCGGGTCAACAAGGAGCTCGCCGAGAAGGTGGCGCGCGAAGCCGAGGCTGCAGCCAAGAAGCAAGCCAAGCGCGACGCAAAGGCTGCTGTCGCTGCGACTGTTTCCCCAGAAGGCCAAGGCAAAGATTCAGATGCAGCAGCGGTCAGCAAAGACAAACCGAGCACCGCTGCCAACCTCTTGTCAGACTCGCGTTTCTCTCAACTTTTCCAAGATCCAGAATTCCAGATCGACACCGGCAGTCGAGAATTCGCCATGCTCAATCCATCTACAGCGCTCAAGCACGCCCGAGATGGACCGAGAAGACTCACTGCGGTGGAAAACGAGGAGAACGAGAGCGATCGCGAATCAATCGATCCCGATATGGAGGACGACAAATCTTCGTCTGCGTCCGAGGACGAGCAGGATGGCGATGATTCAGGTGATTCTTCCGACGAAGGTGATTTGGGCCAGTACAATCCACGTGCACGAGATGCAGCTGGTAAGCGACCCAAAAACCTCCATCAAGCTGCAGAAGCCGCCGGGCGACGTGGTGGACGTGCCTCTGGTGCACGTCTCGTCGACGATGACGACGAGGACAACGCGGGAGCAGGAAGCGGGAACAAGAAGAGAAGCTTTGAGGACCGTCTCAAGTCATCTTCCAACCGTTCACAGGGCGCACGTCGACCCCGCGCCTCCGACTTCCTGGACGATCAACCCGTTGCTGGAGCAAAAAGCTTCACCTGGACGCCTTCGTCGTCCAAGCGAGAGGCGGGCGGCACACGAAAGGGAGGCAGCTCGAGAAAGCCTAGCACAGGAGAAGAGACCTTCGGATACGGTCTCAGCAAAGGCGCAGGCGCAGAAGAGGGTAAAGGAGTCGAAGGGCTTTCCGACGACGCGAGGTTCGGTCGACAGAAACGCAGACACCCCAACAGATCGGCAAGTAAGAATGTCATCATGCGAAGGAGCTGAGCTAGCATCACATTTTCTGGTTTGTCCAATCACGAATCTTTGCCTGCACCTGCATCTGGTTGATAGCTTTTTCATATCGATTTCAGTATTCGTTGACGAGCAATGCTATTGTACTTGTACCAAAGTGTTTATTGATGTGTGAAGGGCAAAGCAGAGCTATCAGCGCCTTCAGTCACGAGTATGGTGAACTAAGCGCTTCCCCACGCGCCACACGCCATTCATGACTATTGGAACATTGTTAGACCTGTCCAGCAGACTTGATCGTAAAAATGAGGTGGCGAAGTGGAGGGAAAATCACGAAATCACGAATCACGGATCATGAATCGTGAATGTGATCGAAGCAGCGGCAACGGTTAACTTAGCAGCAGTCAGGCAGTCGCTGAGTGCAGGGTTCAATGACCGCTTGGCTGAGGCTCAGTGTGGACGCGTTGACCAGCTTTTCAGAAACCGAGTGAATTCTAGGTGCACTGTCACCTTATCCTCGAGTGTTGGTCTGTTCGTCGTGACCACCGCCATTATCGTCCTACGCTGTCATCATCTTGTCGTTTCTTGAACGTACATACAATTTGCATCTGTCGCAGCTTATCACAGCGGCTAGCAACGATTTCCAGAGGCGGATCCGCGCAAGCAACCATCAGTGAACCAGGTAGAAAGTTGAACTCCATCAAGCTTTAGGCTCGGATATATTCGCAAGAATGTCGGCAGGAGCAGGTGATAGGGCATATTCGTAAGTGTTACCGGCAGACGCGAAAGACGATCTGAGCATAGTCGGTAATTTGGGACAAGGAGGAGATTAGCTGACCGCTGGTGGTCTCTCATTTCTGTTCTCTTGGCTGGACGCACAGCTTCTCGCTCACAACCTTCTCGCCATCAGGTAAGCTAGTGCAGATCGAACATGCGCTCGCAGCTGTCTCACAGGGAGCTACGTCTCTCGGCATCAAGGCGTCCAATGCAATTGTGATTGCCACCGAGAAGCGTGCGCCTTCGCCGTTGGTGGACGACTCGGCGCTAGAGCGCATCTCGATCATCTGCCCCAACATCGGCATGGTGTATTCCGGGATGGGGCCCGATTTCCGGGTGCTCGTCTCTGCTGCGCGAAAAGCAGCACAAACCTACTGGAAGACATTTGGCGAATATCCTCCCGTCCGTGTCCTCGTCCAGGAAATCGCGACGCTGATGCAACAAGCTACGCAACGTGGAGGCGTGCGTCCGTTCGGCGTCTCCCTGCTCGTCGCCGGCTTCGACAGCGCGCGTGGTCCGAGCCTGTATCAAGTGGATCCAAGCGGCAGTTACTTTATGTGGAAAGCAAGCGCCATCGGAAAAAACATGCAGAACGCCAAAACCTTCCTGGAAAAACGCTACAACAACGACATCTCGCAGGAAGACGCCATCCACACTGCGCTCCTAACGCTCAAGGAGGGCTTCGAGGGTCAAATGACCGAAAAGACCATCGAGATCGGCGTCATCAGTGATACTTTGACCAAAAAATTGGGCAATGGCGACCACGGCGATCCAATCCCCGTATTCAGGAAGTTGAGCGAGGCCGAGATCAAGGATTACCTCGCATTGTAGCCGTGTGGTTGTCGTTCAATCGTACTTATTCTCGACATGGAGGTGTGCGGCGCGTCGAGCCATCCTTGAGTCGTGGTCATGAGTTGTCATCGAAGAGCGAGCTGACTTACGTACGGCTTGGTCGATTCTCATCCAGACTTGATATTCATTTGTGCCCGAAAGGAATTGGGATTACAGTGGCTTACAAAGGAATAATTTACAAAGGGCTACCGCCCACAACCCTCCCCCAATTGCTGAGCAGGGAAACGATGAGCGTCAACACTTTCTTTGACTCTTCTGTGCTCAGTGACGGAGTGCGATTTTGGCTTGCGGTTGCGCTGTAAATCGCCGCAACGAGCAGGCCGGATAAGCCGACGACGGCTAGCATGCGTGTAGCTGGACCAGCATCAGCTGACGAACCTCTGGTGAGATGCCATCTTGGCCTGAGCGCCATTTCGTCTTTCTCAACGTGTTTCTCTGGTTCAACCAACTCGTCCTCGAGCGGCGTGCAAGGGTGCGGATCTTGAACAACTTGCTCCGTAGGTCCTGTGAGAGCAGATATGGCGAGCGATGTGGCTGGTCCCCACTCGATGATCTGACCGCGTTCGCGCTTAGTATCGTCCGGTCCGTCCGAGATGGACGGAGCATCGAACACTTCTGACCAGGTGAAAAGTACACTTCTCGGACCCATGATGCTGTGTGCCTGCAGAGCATCCGACGACAAGGGAAAGCGTTCCATCAATCGCACTGCTGCTTGCAGTAACGTCGACAGTGGAATACCCTTCTTGGTCGGTGTGGCAACAGAGTGAGCGGGATTGCTGTTGCTTGAGGCCGCGAGCGCGCGATCCGAAGCGAGGCTTGGAAGCTCTACGTCAGGATCTGTGTAAATGGACGTGGAGACTAGTGATTTATCCCGATTTATGTGCTCGTTCTCCTGGTTGACTGCACTGTCTGTGCTTTTGCTATGAGTCGCCTGGAGATTTCTTGAAGTTGCATCCTCATCAGCAACGATGACCGGCAATCTGCCCAAGACAGTATGCAAAATGGCCGCATCCTCCAACAGCTCTTCGTCCATCGCGTCCAGCTCCTCCACTTTCGCTTCCAGCAGGATTGCGCCACACAGGTAAATTGCTGCTGCCGGACCGTATGCCAGCACAAAGTCCATCACCCTCTGCATCACCTTTACATCGGCCGCATCGTGTGTTAATAGCGTCATGAGCCAAGGCAGAGCGAAGTATGGCGATGGAGATGCGCGATCCATGGTTTCTGCAAAGTGCGAATTGGAGGCGCGTACAAGGTTGGAAAGAATCTTGAGCTGGCCCATGATGGGAAGGAGGTCGCGCGTCATGCTATCTCGGATGAGAAAGAGGCTGACGCGTTCTGCCGAAAGTTCAAGGATGAATTGGGTACGCCGGGACGAGAAGAGATGAGATGGAGATGGTGGTTCGGGAGAGAGTGTGAGGAGGAGGACGGTGAGTATGTCGTGGTAGCCTTGGAAGTAGGAGAGCGATGGAAAGTGGGAGAGGGTGGTGAGGATAAGGTGGGACAGCTGCTGCCGGCGAAGCTGTTTTTGTTGAGGTATAGCGGATGCGGTGTCCGCATCCGTATTGCCGGCTTGAGGCTGAGGCTTTTGTATGAACATTGACTTGAACGCTGGGCCAATAAAGCTTCGCTCGACGTCTTTCGCCACTTGCTCCATGTCTCTGCTAGAAAGGTTTGCGAAAGGCTGAAGAGGCAGTGACGTCCCTGTTCTGTCCATCTGATTGTGACGACTGTTCGGGCCACTCCCTTTCGGTGGCCCGTTGTCGATGTTTGGATTTGGCGACATGGATGAACTCGAAGATAGAGGGCTTTCGGCATGTTCTCCTGTTGTGCTGCCCTCCTTTGCTCGACTCGGACGCGAAGAATCTGTGGTAAGGCTAGTTGAAACAGTCTCGGCATGCCTTCGTCTTGTTGATCTTTTCGACTTGACAACCTTCCATCCTTGATCCGCCGCTAGCGAGCCGTTTCCTGTGTTGCTCCATTCCGGGGTATCCTCAGACTGAAAGAGATGGGCGTCAGTCATCTGCCATCCATCCTTATCGAGGGATATGGATGATAAGCTGCAATCTTTGATGATATCAGACTCATCCTGAAAGGCTGGTGGCTCTGTCGCTTGTGGCTTGTCATGAGGTACCTCGGAGGCGTGAGCCTGTATGTAATCTTCTGTGATTCCCAACAGTTCGAGCCATGCTTCTACTCGCGATTCGAACATGGTAGACCGACTGAGCCCAGAAGGTTTGAGAGATTGTTGTTGGAGATGACGACGTCGTTGTTTACTTGTTTGATGTTCGTCGGGCAATTCAATGTTGCTGAAAGAATTGCCTGTGGCTAGGTGTCGAGCAGACGCCGACGCTAGGCCTTGCGCCGTGGGACTTTTATCGAGCGTCATTGGAAAGGCGGTATTTTGTTTGTTTGATACCACGGCGGTTGTGATGGTGATGCTTCGAGCTAGTCATGCATTCTGCTAAGCCATAGAGGTTGGGGGGCTGGCGAGGAGGAGGTGGAGAAAGCGTTGGTTGCGCCCGTGCGTTCTTCACGCTCTGCCGCCTCAGGGCTGCAAAATAGTCAAGAACCAACCGGACGTGTCTTGAATTAACTTAACTTACAGAAAAAGCGCTCAGGCGCTCAGGGTCTCGTTTGGAGATCGTAGCGAACAAAGATATTCCGAGATCCGAGTTTGCTGGAACCCAAGTCAAACTGTTGAAAGATAAGAAAAGTATCGAGTAAAGGTGTTGCATATGTGCACCGGAATGCCCATCAAGCAATGTCAGAGGTGAGACAGAGACTGAGGCTTGTCGGATCGCCAGAGTGGCTTGAAAGCCACCGCAAGGCATTGGTGATTGCTCGGCCGGCAGGGTGCAGCAGCTCCAAAATTCCATCCCTGTCTCACATTGTATGTTGGCTGCCATCGCCCATTCCATCCCATGGTAACCTCGAAATTAACTCAGACAAAGCATCCCGTTAGCTTGGTTGCGCGAGACGACAGCTAGGGAGAGCAGGTCCGAGCAAGGAAACAAAGACGAACCGGTTTCAAGATCCGATGGAGTGGCGGCAAGCGCGGTGAACGAAAGCTGTAAATGTTAGCGAGCAAAGCGGCAACAATCCCGTGAACCTAGCTCGGTGATGTGGATGATGGAAAATTCACGATTCGTGTCAGAACTGCAGTAGCAGCTTTTTCGCGAGGACCCTGACAGCGCGTGCTTCGCCGACAATCGTCCTGCTGAGGCAGAAATCACGAATGGAAGTAACATTACGTTAACTTAAGTTAGTGGTGACGAAGCAGCATGGAATCAGCATCCACTGCAAATCAAATCGTGAATGCATGCATGCAAAAGCGCCGCCACAGCTTTTGGCCTAGACTCTCGATATACATTCACGATTCATGCTGTTGTCGTCTCATGCCCCACATTGATGAGGCAGATGTCGCTGGTCGTGCGACTTGAACCTATACGACATGGCATGCGCGTAAACAAGACTCATGACTGTGAGAGACGGACTGTCTTGCTGAGAGGCAAGGAGGTGACCCGTCTCCGAGAAGCGGTCCAATTGCAGCTGCAGCGGGCCATGGACCGCTCAATTGGGCCGTGACATGCGACAATCACTTACGCATGCACCCATCCGCTCTTGCTAAGGTATGAGCATGATCGAAAACGTCCATCAAGACTGCTTTCAGCCATTCACGATCCCTTTCGTTTTTGATATACTGTAACTAAACGAATCGGACTCGGTCCGGCGTGCAATTGTGAAATGCAAAGTTGATCCATGGCATCCAAGTTTTGCAACCAATCACGCTTTAATCGCGCTCTGGAGCTCTTGGAACAAGCTGGCCAAATGAACTCCTCCTACACGACGAATTTCAGCCGGTTTTTGGCCGCGTTCTGATTCTCGATTCTGCGGGATCAAACTCTAGTGGAAGAGCAGCTAACTTAAGTTAGCTCTCCACCCATGGGGACAAATATTTATCAAACGAGAATTTATGCAAATTTACCAATTACCAATTTTTCCACGGGCATTGGCCAAGTTTATAATACCAAGTCCGAACGGCGCAGGCGAGGCGTAGGCCAAGCCGAAGCGAGAGTCACAGAGTAGCCTTGACGCACACAATCCGCTCGGCTCTGTCAATCTCTCGCTCTGTGCCTCTCATCGCGCGTCTCTGCTTACGGCTCGATCTCCGCCTCGCTCTCGCTGCTACCAACAACTCCCATCCCTTGTGTCAGCCGCGGTCTATTCACCATTGGTCACCTCTGACCTCGACATCCTTATAAACGCTTCCAGTACCATTTCGATACCCTCGCTTTGTCCTCCTCGTTATCGCCGCATTCTCTCGTTTTTGCCAACATCCAAAACCATCCACCGGCTCATCCGATTTGCATCACATAGCCAACTGGTATCGAACGGAGGCTTACTCGTCGATTGACGCTCGCACCTCGATTCGATAACGCTTCTTACCGCGCACCATGTCTGCTGCTCCGGGAAGCTCGACCCTTCGCAAGAAGAGAAAGATTGCCGTTCTCGGCTCTCGTTCCGTCGGTGAGTGACCTCTCGATTAGCCATCCGTCGTCGGCTTTGCTGTTCTCTTGCTTATCGCTCTTTGCCTTCCGCTGCGTCACCAACAGGCAAATCGTCACTGATCGTGCGATATGTAGAGGATGCCTTTGTCGACTCCTACTATCCTACGATCGAAAATATTTTCCAGAAAACCATCACCCACAAGGGCCAAGAATACGACTGCGACATTATCGATACGGCAGGCCAGGATGAATACTCGATCCTCAATTCCAAACACGCCATTGGTATTCACGGCTACATGCTCGTCTACAGCATCGCCTCGCGCAATAGCTTCGACATGGTCCAGACCGTATACGACAAGATCTTGAACTACACGGGTACCGAATCGGTGCCCTGCGTGATCGTTGGGCAGAAGAGCGATTTACATGTGCAGAGACAGGTCAGCGAAGCCGAAGGTAAACAGTTAGCAACACAGCTCAAGGCGGCTTGGATCGAGGTCAGCGCAAGACACAATGCCAACGTTGCCAAAGCCTTCGAGGCAATGTTGGGCGAAACGGACAAGGGCACCATTGAGGGCGGTCCTGAACCACAACCTAGCAAGTGCATCGTCATGTAGAAATGTCGACGCTTTCTGCTGCTCACGGCCGTTTCACTCACGACTTGGTCGCTACCTTCTGCCTCTTCTATGTCGATATTTTCACTTCGTTTCTTGCTCTACCTTTTTGGGCCGACCTCAGGATCCCTTTTCGGCGTGTTATCTTTTCATCTAATCTCTAACTCTCTCTATCTCTCTCACTGCAAGCCCAAGCACCACACCATATACTCTCGATGGTAATACAATCTTCGCAGCGTGCGCACAACATCATAGTTGATTCGAGCAGATGAACGTCGACGGGGTATACTACAGAGCTTGCGGAGGCGATCATTCAGGGAATAGTGGAACCAAGCGCGCCATTTTTGCCGACGCCGGTGATCAGCAGATGATCGCCTCTGGATCGTGCGGCTGTTTGCCAGAAGTGGAACGCGTGAGATGCGTATGATGCATGGACTGTGTTGTTGGATGAGTTTGGCCGAGGTGGCTGGGACGCAGGGTTGTGGATGAGGTCGGAGAGACGTGTGATGGGGTTGTCCCAGGGTGAGCCTTGGAGGCGGTCGTTGAAGTGGGGGAGGAGCGGACGTGGTGGTTTGGGGTACTTGGTTTGGCGTCGAGTGTCGAGCTCGGGTTGAGGTGGTGGTTTGATGGACGGATCGGAGAGGCTAATTAAGCTGTTGGTGGAGCGAGGTTCGGGCAGGCGTGCTTGGCTGGCATGGCGAACGCCAGTCGTGGATGGGGTAGGGCGAGATGGGGCTGGATTGGCGATACGGGCCTTGCGCTGTTTGGCTTTTTGGCTTCTGGACGGTTTTGCAGGGAGAGCCACCTGAGGTTTCGTGCAGGAAGAAGCGAGTAGGTTCGTATCTGCGGATGCGTCGTTGCAAGGAGGTGTGGTAACTGACGCAGTTTGGCGGAGCACATGTCGTTTGATCGAGGCGATCCTTCTTCTGTGTCTCTGCGAGACGTTGTTGCTCGCGACCACCATGTCTACCTGTACTTGCTCACCCTTTGCCTTACTTGGATCGACGTGGCCCCGCTGTTCTCTGTCGTTTGCCTGCTCGTCCATTTCGTTGATTGCTCCTCGCTCGAACCTCGGCAGCAAATCTGGCGCCGCTCGCCTGATCACCGTTCCACACACTCCACACCTCGTCTTCACCACATGACCATGCGGACCACTTGCTTGACTCCTCACACTTGCCGTCAGTCCCTCTACCAAGACCGTATCACACCTCGCGCACGATCCCCTCTTACACCCCGTATCCAGTCGTATCACCGCTTTCCTCGATAACGTCTTGACCCACCTCACATCTCTCCCTGCAATCGTGTCGCCATATCCCCCCGCACTTCCCTCCGTAGCGACGCTGACAGAACCGCATAGTACGATGCCACCTGTTGCAAGTGATTCAGCGTATGGTGGTGCTCAGGATGCGTAATCGTTTTTGGTGCAATCCATGTCGCACTTGTTTTGCTGGCAGTTCGTCCGTTCGCGTTGCATGTCCCGACCGGAGTGCTTTTCTTGGCCCTCTCCTTCCGTGGCGTGCTTGGAGCCATTGCGATCAATTAAACCGGAGGCCCAAGTTGCTGTTCCAGCTCAAGACAAGGTTCGTGGTGGTAGCAACACCAACCCCGGATGGTGGTGAACCAAAAACCAGCGAACTTAAATTTGCCGGGCAGTTACAGAAAAAGAGTAAGAAAAAGAAGGCTACAAGGCCACATTTTTTTATTTGAAAAAGAATTGCATTGACGGGGAATCGAACCCCGGTCGGGACGAATTCGTGGTTGGACCTTCTAAGAAGGCGGGCTGGCAACGTCCCGTGATACCACTACACTACCAATGCTGTGATGTCCCAACTAAAAGGGGAAGCTTATATGTATTATGTTAAATGATGGGGTTGGAATGACTTAACACATTTGCCGTGCGTCGTGTCTCTGTTCGCACATGAATTCAATCGTGAATTGTGCACATGAAACCAGAAGGCTTTTCGCAACTGGCCTGCGCAGCATCCAAACTTCCATATTCGTGATTCTTCGAGAAGAGAGGCTCGATTGATGCATGTCAATGACAGAAGAAGATGCAATTGCAAGTGCAGAAAGGCCTTTCGAAACAGTTAAGTGTGCGAGTGCTCTCAAAGGATCTACAGATGGAGAAAGTATGCTGTTCAGGATCGTTGAATACCGCCTCCAGACTTGTGGCGGCCCGACTCGATTCCCTCATACAGATTGCGGAAGACACGTAAATGAAAGGTGGCCACTTTAGCAATGCGTTCCGAGAGCAGACGGATTTCGGCGGCGAACGGATCAAGGCCGGCCCGAGACATGGATGCGTCCCATGGCGAGGCTGCTGTGGCAGCGGAAGCAACGTCAGATGACGGCGAGGCTGTGAAGGAGACGTCGCTTCTAAGCCTCTTAGCCGAGGCAACATCTTTGTCCTCTCGGATTTCCGAAGGGACCGCTCGCTTCTGATTGGGTCGATCAGCTTCAAGACTCGCTACGCTCGACGGGGGCGCAGAGGCGCAGACCACAGCCGATGGCGAGGGTTGCAGTCCGTTGCGCACCTTATCGCCGAGCATGCCCTGCACAACGTCGCGCAAACGACTCTGGCAAATCTTATGGAGCGCCGATCCGCTGCGCAGGTTGGTGTCCATCCACGAGTTGAGAAGCTTCTGCGTAGCGGTCGATGGTGCCGCTGCCTTGACCGTGCTCGGGTCTGATGAGCCAGCGCGAGCAGCCATTTGAACAGCCGCAGCACGTGCAGCCACCTGCAGAAGCACATTCTGCATCGCGCGACGCCAACGCGGGTGGTCCAACTTGGCGAATCCGCCAGCACTGCCGAGGAAGAGCTTGCCATCGACGCCAGCATTACGGCGCGTCGGGCTGCCCGCACCGGTCGCCGCCGTCGGTGTCGGCGGAAGAGCGCTAGAGCTGGAAAGGCACAGGTTGGCATCATTGACGAGGCACCAGATTTCACCCTTGATTCCCTTGAGCTGGTTGTGCACAATGCTGCCCACAGAGGCAGGCAATGCCTTGCCGTCATCCAGAGGTGTGCTGCAAAGCTGTCGGAAGAGCAGCACCAGCATGTAGACAATCGTGAGGTCCGAGACATCGTTGTGGAATGTCATCATGCGGTACGCGTCAAACTGAAACGTCTCGGGATAAAGAGAAGCAAACGTGTTGTTCAACGACGATGAAGATGGAGAGCCCAGTGGCGTGGCTACGGGCGAAAGCAATGGAAGAGATCCCGGCACGTCAAAGATAAGTTGAAGCATGCCTTGGTTGAATGCCTTGATCATGGCTTCGTTGCGAGGTGTATCGGCGCCGACGTTCGAAGAGCTCAACACCTGCTGAATCCAGGCGGTGGTCTTTTCGAGCGACATTTTGCCTTGCTCGATTTGCTCCTTAAACCATCGAATCTCAAAGTCGACTGCCGTCTCGACCAGGAAAGGACGTGCCGACCGTAGCTGATGGTTGGCAATGTCGAGCTTCATGAGCTCGAGAATCTCGAAGCAGAGTCGAAGACCCTTGCCAATGTTGCGGCCTACGCAGACCACCTCGACCATCTTATCGATCGCCTCATCACGCATCGGTGCGCAGTGGAGTTTGAGTATGGATCCCATAAAGGTGATCAGGGAAGGGACGTCGAGTACACCGTGCTGCAGCTCTTGGGAGATGAGGTGCGGGTCTAGGGTCTGCGCAATGAGCTGGTGATGCGTGGTCGTCCAGGAAGTCGCAGAGGGGGACAACGTGACTGTCTTCTGAGACACAGACGAGGTGACTGCTTCTGTGACGTTGGCCTCGTCGGCCTTGTGTCCGTCTGTCGCCGAAGCTACCGTGGCCACGTCGGTGTCAGCTGCCAGTGCGTCGGCGGGGTAGTTGGAGGGCAGAATTGACAGACAGATGGTTCGCAGCTCCTGCACCAGGAGAGGGATGCGCGAAGGGATGCGTGACTGCTGCAAAGGCTTGGGAGCTTCTCGAGTGCCGGCAGCACCGATCTTGTGCAGGCTCCTCTTTGCCTTGCAAGTGCAGGGCAAGAGTTGGCCATTGGAGAAAGCAGTGCAAGTGCAACCGGTTTCAATCTCACGAACCACGGCAGTCCAGTACCTTTCTCCAGCCTCGCGCTTGCGGCGGCCACGCTCTCCGTCAAAGTTAGGGCGGAACTGAACGTTGGGGTCAAAGACAACGTCGTGACGAAGCTGGGGATTCTTGAGAATCTCAAACAAGTCAAGTTCACGTAGGGTGTGGCGCGTGATGGGAGGATGCAAGGTGGGCGTAAAGATGGAGCGCGAGCGAGAGCTGTTGGCTCCGGATGGATGATGAGCGACATTGAAAGGGTATCCTTTCGAGGAGCGTGTGTTGGCGCATTTTGCAGAGGTGCTGGCTCCTTCGCGACCTTGTCGTGCATGCGACGAGACGTAGCTAGCCCAGTGGCTTGGCAGGACGAGGCGATGATGCGACGGTGCGGTGATGTCCAAGGTCGCCTTGGCGCGAAGGTTGGGCACACTTTGGGCACGAACAAGGCGGGGCATCTTGCGCGAGATGATTGTATGCTGCGGGCGAGGCGGGGCCACCGATGGGTAAGCGGGCACGTCCTCAAAGTGTTTGCTGCCGTGACGGCTGGTGATGCCGTGTCCAACGATCGGGATCTCCTTGGAGCTTGCACCGGACCCAACTTGGGTGCGATGGATGGATGCCGAAGCATCATTAGCAGTGAAAGAGGTAGATGGGGCTGCCTGAGGATGCAAGGAATTGTACTTGTGCGCTATATTTGATGATGAGTCTGGAAGCGCGTCGTCGGTAGGAACGACACCTTTCGGCACTTCGGCGACGTTCCTAGAAGAGTGAACCTGCGAAAGGTGGAAAGGAAGGCCGGCGTCGCTGCAACGTCGAGCGTCGTCAACAGTTTGCAGGTTATGGAACTTGGAAACTCCGTCGGAGATCGAAGCGTCTTCGATCCTTCTGCGCTTGGCTGCTGGCACAGGCTGAAGCTGGAAGGCTGATCGCGAGGCATTTGCACCTGGGGGCAGGATACCCGGGACGCATACAGGGAGTGCCGATCGCTCTAGTTGCTTGGGCTCGCTGAGCTGCAGAGAAGATGTTCTCAACCAAGGACGCGCAGATTCCGCCGCTGAACTCGGTTTATGACCGACAAGTGTTTGAGCCTGGTCACGATGTACAACTTGCTGTTGTTTCGAGATACCACATCGTTCACTTGCCACTGTCTCCGAGATGCGGCCTGCTGGTGACTGCCCAAGGTGACTTGTCTGCGGATGAAGCGCAGCAGAGGATGGACGGCGTTGGGGAATAGGAGTGGATTGCGCTCCATACCCGAAAGCAGAAAAGGACGGTGAAGGAGAAATGCCTAGATCTGGACTTGGCGGCACAGAAAGGCTTGTTTGCGAAAGGGAACTCTGAAGCTGTGCAGCCCGGGGTGCCGATGTTTGTTCGTTCTGCTGTTCCCTTGATGACGAGCCGGAGGCGAGAGGGGATGGCTGCGCATCGAGTTGTGCTGATTCACCGCCGCAGGAGGTCAGTGGTGGTGGTTGTAAAGAAGCACGCTGTGAGACTGGGTCGCTTTGATGCAAGTCATGAGCTGCGCTAGCAGACATGACTTGTGATTGACTTGAGGAGACGGGCATGACGATGCAGGCGTTGGAGCTGCGTGGATCGCGACGATCTTCTGCTGTTGGGGGAGAGTAATCAAAATCGGCAAGGAGGGAGTTGCAGCGGCGCTGGTCCTGCCAGTCTGAAAACTGAGCGGAAGGATTCTGGTGGATGATGTTGGACGCCTTGTCTGAGCCAGCGGCCGGCCTGCCATTGTCGGCGTTGTCGATGGTAGAGCGCGAAGTGCTGGCGACCTGCGAAACACCGTGTATACTATCGGTGGGATGTTCCGAAGTGATCGGCGAGGAAGGAGGATGTGCGCCCATGCTGGGAGAAGAGCTGAATGCGGCGGTGGAGAGCTTGCGCTTTCCTACCCGTGCTGCTGTAGTCACAGTTGAGGCAGAAGTGCTGATGGAAGGCGAACGGCGAATACGGAACCGCTGTGGGTCGTCTGCTGAAGCGTCCATGTTGATGAGCAGATCGAGTATCAGAGACTTGTCAAGATGCGAAACGGCGCGGAGCTAGGATACAGCCAATGCTGATCGCCTCTGAAAGGTCACGCTCTGTCGCTCGGGATCATCAACAAAGTTGATCAGCAGACAGAGGTGTGTATCGAGAGGATGTATCGAGAGGAGACGAAGGACAGACGGACGGCAATGCTTCAAGACTGAGAGGTTGATGGAGCAAGGCCAGGGGAAGAGTAGAGTTGATTTCCTGCTTCTAGTCAAGACTTTGACGATCCAAAGTAGAGTCAAGCGCAGTTTGCATACCCTTGTTGTGAGACTGGCGATGCTCGGTAAGCCTCAGAGCTAGGTGAACCGACCAGAGGCTGAAGCGCTACGACGAGATTCGATTCGATGCTGTGGTTCAAGGTGATTGATCTCGACGAGAAAGTCCAAGGAAAGCAGTGTGTAAGCGTGAGGCGGAATGGTAGCGGAGAAAAAAGATGATGACGAAGAGACAGCGAAGGCGAGAGGATGGTTGTGAGGGTGATGAGGGTGATGAGAGTGATGAGAGTGATGAGAGGGATGAGAGGGATGAGAGGGATGAGCGTTGAGGAGAGAAGAGGCGAGGGCAGGGTCGAGTGTAAGCGACTAAGTGCGATTGCCACCGGGTCGGGGACGTTGGCAAGCTGTCAGAGAGGTGAGAGAAACGAGGCGGTAGGAGTCAGCATTGAGAAAGGGATAGGCAAGTTAGTGGTGGGTCTGGGCTTCGGGTTTGGAACCGAGGAGACAGCAAGACACGAGCGAATTGCGTCGGCGGCCAGTCGAGGGAGGATATGCGGAGCGGGGCGCCAGATGCACAAGGCTACATTCGTGATTCACGATTTGAAAGCCGGTGTGCCGCGAGAGAGGACACGGTTGGTCAGTACCTTTGGATCACACACTCCGAGACGAGGCAATACAAGACAGGCACCAGCTTCTGTTTAGCGTTTCGAGTGAGACCTGAGCGTGATGAGACGGAGAAAAGCATTTAGAGTCATCATACGACTTGAATTTCTTTCACTTTGTCTTGGCCAAGATTGGGGGCGAGTTAGCGTCGCAAAACTAGAGCAGTGTGTATCATCAGGATGATCGCCGCCGCGATGATTATGAGGTTGCAAACACTCAAGACTTAGTTAGCTAAATCCTGAATCACGAATGCAATCAATCTTGACGAAAGTATTGGCGAAGAGGTTTCATCAAAGCTAGTGGCGCCATGGCTGCTGAGTTACGTAGTCGACCGCTGAGAAACGCCCAGCGCGGTTGAAATGGAATGGGGCGTCAAAAGTAGCGAGTTGTATAAGTGAATAGCACACACTATCCATGATGCTTGGTGTGGTCAGGGCCAAATGAAGTCTAAGACATGGCCAACAGGCGAGAAAAAAAGGCAAGATCAAGAAGCGAGCTAGCGAGCGAATGAGCGAGCCAAACCCGACATGAGTCGTGAGTCTGCCAGCCAGATTGCGAAACGATTATTGATTCACTTGAATCAAATCTGGCAAGTGAAGCCACCGAAACCGAAATTTAGAGTCGCAAGCAAGGGTTTTCCTGCGTTGCTTTTCATCAGAGAAGCCAATTAAAGCAGGGCGACGCTTCGCAACTGCAACAATCAAATGTGAATGTGAATTCAGGGGTTCGTGGAGTAAAGACTGGCCCAAATGACACGCCGGGCGCGTCGTTGGCGCAACTTGCGTGTTGCCGCTCAGCGAGCGCCTCGGCTGGACTTGAATTTAGGTGCGTATTGGTCGGTTGACTGTGTGCTCTGTGTGAATTGTCGGTGCATCTCCGTGCCATTTGGCTTGGTTCTATGTTTTGCGATTTATTTATTGATTGATTGCCCATTCCTTTTTTATCCCGACCAAGTTTGTGTCTTGAATTCATGATTCATGAGATTGATTTTTTTTTTTTTTGGTTGGCCAAATCTGGTCGTGCTGAATGATGAGAGGGAATAGTTCTCTCAGTTTCGTGTGTGTCTCGGCGGCGGCCCGACGGGGAGGGTGAAGATTTTGACCGTGTCTGAGATGATGCGTATTTTCCCGCTAACAAGCAGCACATGGAGGTTTTCTTGTTCTGACATTCGTGACGGTGTGCGACATAATTTGAGAGGGGCCAACAAAGTCTCAGCTGCTGCATGATTCAAAAGAAACCTCGACGAGACAAGACAACCCGTAAGTCATCATCATCGATCATGGAAGCTTTTGTCTCACCCTGCAGCTTCAAACTGTACGGTAACCGTGCCGCACCGCACCGCACTGCACAGCCCTGCACCGACTTGCACCGCCTGCATTGTAATGCAAGATCTCTCGCGAGCGGCTGGCGTGCTAAATGCACTGTATGCAGGCGGGTTGATTCCTTCCATCGGAATTTGCGATCAACATAATCCTTTCTCCGACCTGGAATGCTCAGCGATTCACGATTCTTTCAAGCACGTTCATCGCCGTCGGTCTCAAGCGACCGCACACTTCGATTCGGATTGCTGCGTGCGGCTGCGTGCGGTGCGCTTGCGATGAGCCAGTTTAAATTTGCCAAGTCGATTTGACTCTCGCTTTACCATTCACGAGCGTCGACCAGAAACACTCGCGGATGTTCATCACATTCACGATTGGCTAGCAGGCTGCTTCTCGATGTCGATCGGCAGTGAGCCGTTTGCTGGAACTGAACTGCTGTATACATGGGCAAGGCTGCAGACGAAGTTTTACCAAGAAACTCGTGATCCCTCCGACAAAGTGGTAAAACGAGGTATGGTCATAAATAACGTAGCCACTGAGTATGCGGAGCCGGCAATCGTGAATAAGCAGCGGTAAGCATGGAGTGCGGATTAGAAAGACAACGCGACAGCCCGCCACGCAACGCCAACGCCCTGAGTGAGGAGTTTTTCAAGCGAGGCCGAAGCGAAGCGGAATCTCAAGTTTTAGCAGACGCCTCCTGCAAGTCGGCACTGCAACGATTCAACAGGTAAGTGCATTCATGATTCACGATTAACTTAGAAGCACGAAGCAATTCACGTTTCACGATTCACGATTGTTACTTTAATGATACTTTTCTTTGTGGTAATTTGTACTTTTTCTTGTTCGGCATGGGAACGTGGAAATAGGAGACTCGCTTGTTAACCTAGCAATCACAGAATTGTTCTGAATCAAAGGCATTATTGCGCTTGTCGATCTGATCATATTCACGATTCACGATTCACGACTCTGTTCGTGCGCGAGACGCTGCTCTACTTGCTTCGCCTCTGTCGACCCGATGACTTTGTGACGGACGACGCCGGATGTAACTTGTCTCTGTCGATAGGCTTATGTTCCCGAACCCGCTCAAGTCGAAAGTCAGACAGGACGCGGCACCTCATTGAACATAATTAGCAAGAGGCAGAACGACTACCGATGATCGATCTTCAGGGAGGAGCTTTTACCTACACATATGCAAGAAGCAAGCGAGACAAGTTGACTTCGTTTAACTTGGTTGTAACGCTGCATCATACGCTCGGCTATCGAGGCCAAGTGCTCTGATCAGCTTTGTTTCTCTCTGATGCGATGCGCTTTTTGCGTCCAACTCATTCTGCCATGGTCCACCTAGTGTCAACGGACCAATAGTGTTTGATGGGGGGAAGCAAACAGCATAAGAGGAGATTACCCGAACTGACCCGGAGCACGGCGTCTTCTTCTATTCTCGAGCTCGCGCAGCATAGGTGCCACACGATGTACTCCAATCTAGTTTACACGTGGCTTTGCTTGGCTGTAGGCTGCAGATCCCGTCCGCTTCTTCCTTGTCGTCTCCAATCAAGCACAAATGTACTGTACATCTTAGGTGCCACAATAAGTCGGAAAGCTAGTTCTAAGCTGCAGTTCAATGCTGCAAGGAAAGCTTGCCCTCTCCCAGCTCCAGCCCACCCTCACTGATGTGCCAACCCGCGCTGATAGTCATCTGGATCAAGTTCAGAGATGGAACCATGCGGCAATTGGAATTTCGTAGTACTTTAAGGGTCCCTTGGTTGTTCAGACTCCGCCCAATATTGACCAGATTGCTACAACGCTCCCTAAACCATTCCTATGTAGCCAACGTTCGTCGGATCTTGAACCAATCGACTTGTCTTGCAGATGCTCCAGATAACGCTTCGCCTGCTATCAGGAAGCGATCAGAATCCGAGTCACACGTACCGTCGTCGCTCTTGAGCTCTAAGGGTGGTTTGGGAATCAGCTCCAATCCACTCGGCGATTCGCAATGCAAGAGGGTTATTGTGCCTTGGCAGAGTCGCTAAATGGAGACATCGCTTCTGCAAGAAGCGAGGCAGTGGCGTCAACGGGCCCGTGACAATGCGCCCAATTGTTTGATGTTACCACCATCCATGGTTTTCGAGCAATCAGTGACGTCGATTGAGCTGATCATTTGTTGCCTCGCAGAAAGACGGCGTCAAGATACAATTCAGCTGAGCAGACCCCTTAGGCATAGTGTGGCTGGACGCAACAGCAGACATGGGATGATGCTCCAGGTCCTATCCGCATGAAGACTTGGCCCGTACGCTGGCACAATGTTTGCGGAGAAAATACAGCCAATCGTGGTGCAATTATACAGTAGCAGCGTTGGCGAGTCGCAAGTCAGAGTGTTTGCTCATCGCTGCTCAAAGAGGTTCAGTTTCAAATATGCCATGACTAGAGGCGTCAGAAGGAGAATGATCGGAGTTGCAATTTTGCGCGTCATCCATCCGTCACCGTCACATTCAAATCGAGTAGATTCTTTTTATGATTTTCGGAATTGATTGATGGTGTCTCACTTGGTTTGTGAGTGGCGTTGCCTATTTTATATTGACAATCGTGAATCTATTCAAGGCCCTCGCTCTGCATCGAAGCTGGCTGACATCGCATCTCGAACGAATTTCGCCGTCCCGATACACTGTACGGTACAGCAATTTTCGCTGTCCGACGGCAAGACACGGGAAGGCGTTGGTCGGGTCGTCCCGATTGTAGCCCAGTCCCGATGGACTCACAACGAGAACCACCGCAAATCAAGAATCGTGAAGGCACAGAACTGTACAATCGTGTGGACGAGATATGTTAATTCAGCCGAAGCTACTTTAGTTCTTTCCCACCGTCTCTTTTTGTTTCGCTTGACGAATGAATCTGGTCTCGCTTCCCCACGTCGTAACACCGCGCGCATCTAGTTATCACATTTCACATTCACGATTCAATGTGAATGATACGTGATTAGCGCCTTGGCGCCTTCACTTTTTCCGTTGAACCGTCGAAATCGCCGCAGCCACTTCCGACGGTGGGGGGAAGGCCTCATAGCTCATTCGTTATACTAGCCAAAAACCCGTCTGTTCGACACTTCCGGGTGAGGGAGGAAACAATGCGCTCTATCCTGCTGATGTCGGGGCTCAATTCCCCCTACCGAGCTAGTCATTGAGGTTTTGCAGGTTCCTCATAGGACCCGGTCCCGGCAACCGAAGCCCAGGCCTAGCCCAGAAGGACTTTTCGCTTTGGCATGCGGACTAAAAGTTCTTGCGTTAGTTTCACGCATCATACCTGAGTCCTTTACCTAGTCTTCTGAGCTACTATTTGACGGGAGTCTGCATAGGCCGCTATTCAAGGCTTCGGACGGCCCCTAGACAAAAAAACCCAAAATACACAACAACTACTACTTACTACTACTACTTCCGACGGTGATTCACGATTATCTCGCCCCTTGTGGCCCTTGAAAACCTTGATCCGTTTCGGATCCGACGCTCGCCAATTTTGCCACATGTTTTGGAAGCGCCGGACAAGTGCGCCTCGCACATCTCTAGCGAGACACACAAAGTCACACACAAGCCCACGGTTCCCTCCCCTTTCAATTTGACGCCGGATTTCCGTACGCTGCCTGGCGGCATGGCCGTCCGGCGTGTTTTATTGCGACGCCCCTTCATCCTCGATGTGGCGCTCGCACTGCCGGTCTCGTCGATCGCGATTCAGATCCATGTTCGGTGGCCACCACAGTCTGATTCGGTACATGTCGCGAGACAAAGCTGCGCAAGCCAAATCATCCCTCGCTAGCGCCTTGTTGGCGTTGGTGTGATTATAATAACACATGCGTCGAAAGATAGATGCCGAATCCGGACGTTTGCTCGCGACCACTTGCACAATCAACGCTTTCGTTCACCCCGGCGTAAGCACAAAGAGGGATCTGTTTCATGCCTGGTCCATTGAGCAATCACGCTGTTTGTTGGCGAAGCTGCGACAGGCAAGGACTTGGGTGCGTCGCGCGACAAGATGCAAGGTCAGGATTACGTCAGAACCAAGTCGATACTGAAAAGCTTCGTGTCATACTACGCAGAGAGTGCCACCAGCCTGGAGGCATGTAGAGAAGGTCACCAGGACCGAGGATTGCTTTCGACGCTGCAGCTCTCACAAAAGGTGGCACCGCTTCGAGCGTTTCAAATACGTCAATGTCGGCGGTGTTTTGCATCAGAGCTTCGGTGATGCAAGTTGTTGTATCTGTGCCTGAAGATGCTTCTGGTTCTATCGTGGTGGAATCGCCGTACCGTCTTGAATGCGAGCCAGTCATCTCGTTGCTTGGTCTGCAATGCGGAGGAGCCACCCAAACTTCCTTGAACCCAACCGCCTGTACAAAGCAGTTGTAGAAAGGATCGTAGTGCGGAGGGGATACAGTGCCAGCGGGGCCAATCCAGAGGTTGGTGATCACGCCATTAGATGTAGCGGGAGGCGCGTATATTGGGCATTCCTTGCAAGGCGATGGCGACGTGTAGACATAGTCCGGAAGCATGTAGTCGCGCTCCAGGGCTGGAAACTGGGAAGTGAGATCATGCTGGGCCATGTAAATGAGTGGCTGGCGTGGCGAGAGGGCGTTGCTGATCTGGTCACCTCGTGCGCCGCTGACTTGTTCGGTCTCATCCCAACGACAGTGTCGGAGGAAATCGCTCCAGAGCATCACATCCTGGCCCCAGTCCTTGCGAATGTAATTGGCGCCAACCTCGACGGGCACCACTCGGCCCGGGCCCGCCATTTGCAGAAGATGCTCCATCGAAGACCAGGAGCCAGGCGCTGACTTGTTCATGCTTGACTGTACAGCGGACCAGCCTGCTTCTTGTGCATAGGCCCTGACAATGAAAGGTGTGAGCCGCACAGATGTATCTGGTGCAGCCAAGTCCATGAAGGAGGGTGCTTCTCCAAAGGCAAACTCTCGAATCAAAGAATCAGCTTGAATGGTTTCAGAGAGGCCAGGGCTCCAGCATTCGACCTTTGCTGTCCTGAACCGCTTGCGAGGAGGACTGCAATCGTTGTCATAGCTCTCTGGCTTATGTGAATTATATTGTTCGAGCTCTGAAAGCATTGATTGGAGTCGAATGATGAGGTCATGGCAAAGTTGACCTTTGGAGGTGGATGCAGCGCCTGCAACGATGAGTGCCAAGTCCAGATTGCGGATACAGCGCTCGAGATGAGCAACTTTTAGGTGTATTCCAAGAGCCTTGAGGACATGAAGTGCCCTGATGAGCTGTGCATCAATGTAGATGGCCCTCCATATGGATGGGATGTTGTCGTAGTTATAAGTGACAAACTTTTGATCGCAGAGTTGGGTCACAGCCGAAAGGTCCAAGAAGATCGAGTCGGAAGAACGTTGAGTCGTATAGCATCCTGAATGCACGACAAGCTCTGCTATTCTTTGCATTTGTCGGTACACAGCTCGAGCCGCAGCAGTATCGTTTCCAACGGCAGACCCATCATATGGAACACGTCGACACCCGCGCTGCGTTTGCGATAGTTGCGCTACAATGGCTTCCTGTAGTTTGTCGATGTCTTTGTGGCTCCGGTCCCTTGACGTCATCAGTCGTCGTCCCATTCGGAAGGAAAAATATTAGAAGCCATCCTATGCCTTTGTGGTACTTCGCATCTTGAAGATTGGGATGAGGATGAGTGAAGAAGGAGTCGCTTGGCAGTTCGCAATGGTTGCAAACATAATCATGAGTCACGTCACAATTGTAATCACGAATTAGGGTCCAAGCACACCGCCAAACGTGAAGCCAAGGCGAACCCTGAAAGCGTTACGAGTCGTGAGTTGCTCCGCTTTTTCAGCCAAGGTGGAGGGAGGCAGCTGCAGATGCTTGTCAGACGAGATTCAAGATTTACATTCATGATGCACGATTATTATTCGTGGTTTATTTTTCATCAGCAATGCATGACGAGCCGCGCTACTCAGCGTCAGCGACTCACGACTTGTGTAGTGGCAGGCAGAAGTGCTCCTTCCCTTCCCTCAGCCAGCCTTTCAATCTTGTATCACGGCACTGATCTGCTACTCGCCAGCATAGAAGCGCACTGTGGCCGGTAGTTCTATATCGCGTTAGAAGCCAAGCTGCTGTGATCAAGAATGGGTAACAGGCACGAGGACCTCGTCGACAGCATACGCGACGACCAACAGCCAAACAACTCGGGAGGCTCCGAGCAAACTTCGAAACAACGAAGGGCAGAATTCATTCGTCAGGCTTCGCTGCCATTTGTTAAGCGCAATCGATCAAGCTATCGCAGCAAATCTTCGTCTGATAACCAGACCTCGACGCTGGACGATCAAGCTGGCAAAACTATCCACAACATTGACGAAGCCGAGGCGGACGATGCTATCGACGTTGACCAAGCCGATGGTGACGAGGGCCCTGTACTTCATACACGGTGGCTGCGCACCCTTGACTCTGGCAAAGGGTGGGAGTCTTTCTCTGTCAAGGATAGCCGCAATCTCGAGTCTGCGTGGAAAACGTGGACACAACAGAGTGGCGGTAACGTTGAACTCCCGAGTCTGCCCGAGACAGATGGCAAGGTTCAAGCTGGCGAAGTCAAAGGCTCCATAGACGAATGGCAGGCTCCAGATCCCGATGCAGACGACGTCTCACACAAGGTTGCCGTGACCTCTGATCGACTCTATGATGCCGATCTTACCACATTCTCCATCACTCCCGTCTTCTGGAAAGGGCCTGCGCTCCGTATTACACGTGCAAGCTGGTTCTTTGAGTCCACTAAGCTATCGCCCTGCTCTACAGCGCTTGCCGCCGAGCTCGAGTCTCACTTTCAGACGCTTCGTCCCTGGCTTCCCTCTTACACTGATGAGCTCAAGTCTTCCGTCTCCCTAGGTGCCGAGGCCGAGGCCAAGCTCAAGTGTAATCTTAAGACGCTCAAAAACAGTTACGTCATCTTCCAGGGTCCTAGACTTGCTCGTCTCTATCAGGAAGGCTTTTCCAATCGCTTATCCAAGCAATTCTTCACTGCCTGGAGCGGTGAGCACAGCGGAGGACAGCTTCTGATTCGCGGGTATCAGACACAAGCTCAACTCACGGACATCAGGTCAGGCTCTAGCGCCTCCAAATCGTCAATGCGTCGTGTCAGGTCAAAGAGAGGGTCCTTCGCGTCCGAGAAGCAGGCGCCTGTACCCAGGGTGGCCGGCGAAGGCACCTCGGAACTTAAGAGCCGCTTGGCTGAAGCGCTGCAAGATGATGACGACCATATCGATCCGATCGTCGTCGACGATGCAGAAACCACCGACGTCAAGATTTCCGCCGAGCGAGCTGGTACACAGAATTCCGATCACGTGCCTGGCGGCCTCGCTACAAGAGCTTCACAAGCCTCGTTGAACATCGACAAAACCCACATTGAAGCCTCGCCGTCCAAGTTCGGTGCAAAGGCCACCCTGCGCACCTTGTCTGTAATGGCAGCTGGAGGCATGACGTCTACATCGGCACCGGCCAATGAGCTGCTGCGATCGGTTGCTTCGCGACTCGGTGTTTGGAGTGGCGATGACGCCTCTGCTTCTTCAACCCACGAGTCTCTAGACTCGGATTCGCAGAGAGAAGCAGGAATCTTGACCCCATCGCAACAGGATGATATCAGCGAGTCGTTCAAGGAAGCACAGCGCAGGGTACAAGACGACCTTCCAGCGCAGCCTCCGAGCGCTGCAGAAAAGCAGCGAGACAAGCAGACAGATGAGGCCGACGACCAGGACGCTGACGTGGATTGGGATGATCCGGATGCATTCGACGATGAGCAAGAGCGAAGCGAGGCGCAAGCTGAAAGTGAGAGGCCTCCCGAACTTCTGCTTGCCATTCACGGTATCGGTCAGAGGCTTGCTGGAGAGTGGAAGAGTTTCGACTTCACCCTGGCTATCAACACATTCCGCGCTCTGCTGCAGACTCGCATCGACACATCCAGGACGCCGAGCGAGATTGGCGGACGTGGATTGAGCGGTCTGGCTGCTAAGCGCCGCGTTCAGATTCTACCAGTCCTTTGGCAGACTGGCTTCCATCAGATGGAAGACGACGAGCGGTGGGCGGACCAAGACTCTGATGCTGAAGATCCAGACTCAATCATGTACGACAACGGTCTCGAGCTCGAGATGGATCACATCTTTGGCGACGACGGCATCCCCATTGTGCGGACGCTGGTCAAGGATGTACTGATGGATATTCCCATGTACCTCTCCCAACACAAGGCTCACGTTATCCGGTCAGCAATGCTGCAAGCAAATCGACAGTATCGTCTCTTTGTCAAGCGCAACCCCGAATTCGAAATCAAGAAAGGGCGAGTTCACATCGTAGCTCATAGTCTTGGTACAGTGATTACGTCAGATTTGCTCTCGCAGCAACCGGATCGGGTGCCTCCTGTCAAGGATTTGAGCCCCGAAGAGGTGCAAGAAGCAGTTGGCAAACGCCTCTTGTTCAACACGCACAGCTTTTTCGCCGTCGGAGCACCCGTGGCTCTTTTCTTTGTGCTGCACCGCGCACAATTAATCGCCCGCAGTGGAGTAGTGCGCTCCAGTCGCTTTGTACGGGACGAGCCGGGCATCACACTGAACGGCGAAGGCAGGTTCGGTTGCCTTGCCGTGACCAGCTTTTACAACATTTGGAACCAGTACGATCCTGTGGCTACGCGGGCAAGTCCGTGTGTCGATGTGCAGTACGCAAAGCAGCTCAAGCCGGTGCCTCTCAATAAGGCGATTCGCAGCATTCTGCGAGCCGACCCCGAGGCCGAAAACCACGACATCGCCGAGGATGGCGGCACGTGGTCGTTCGGCTCTGGCAACGCTGCTGACCCGGATGCAAGAGTAGCCAAGCGCAAGGCAGCGGCCGTCAAACGCACCAAAGGCTTCTTTGGAACGTGGAGTCGCAGGACGGAGGCAGCAACCGCTCCACGTAAGACGCAAGCAGTGGAGGAAGACGATGGCGAGAAGATAGGCGACGACGACAGCGCCTTGCGCTCCAGCATGGACGTGTCAGAGACCGAAGAGGCCAGAGAAGCGCGTACAGAGGCCGAGAGTCTGCGATCCAAGTTTGCAGCCAAAGCACGCGAGGAGGAAGATCGCAAGGAGGAGCGGAAGCGTATCGCCGATGAAGAGAGGAAGAAAGGAATCAGCGCCAAACGTCAGGCGCGGGCCGAAGCTCGACTGCGTGCGCTCAACCCTCTTCATCGAATCGATTTCTACATGCCTGTGGAAGGGTACAGCTTGCTCAGCTCGATCAATCAGTACGCTGAACTGATGACCGCTCATATGAGCTACTGGACCAAGGTTGACTTTGCCGACTTTCTCATCACTCAGCTCATGGCGGACAGCGATCGACTGGAGAGGAGCTTGGAGTATCGTGACGTCGAGGGCTGGGAGTAAGAGCCGTGCTCTGTCGACGATCCCTGCTGGATCTGTTCATCATTCACGTCCACCAAGATTCGTGATTGCTTCGTTGAGCACCGTCCAATGATACCCGCCCTTTGGCTAATTTTCATCGTACCAAAGGAAGCGCAGATTGTGAATCATGTACTCGTAACGCGTGACTGTGTCTGGCGCTGGACTCGAGCCGTAAAGCTGGTAGGTTGATCTGTAGCTAGACACACGTGATTTGAACGCTCGTCTTTCCGAATCGTGAATCACATAAATCACGAATGAGGCTGTGTGGAAACACAAACTGGCCTGTACGAGTGCTGGTCACGAAAAACGCGACTCGTGAGCTAACTTGTCACGGTTGTGTCCTTTGGTTTTTCTAAAATCACCAGATCACGAATCACGAATAGCGGATCACGAATCGTGAACAGGAAAAGGAAGAGAAGCTGATGACCCTGTGGCGCATGTGCATCCACAACCTGCTCTCGTGCGCTACCTCGCTTAACGAAGTGCAGGCAAGATAGAAGCAACATTCATGATTCGTGATTCAGGGTCTCTTAGTCGCAGAGTCTGCTCAAGCAGCAGCTGCACCGCCCAAAAGATCAAACAAACAGACCAGCATCAGCATCAGCATCAGCCACCGGATGTGCTTGGCTATCCTCTCCACATAATCTGAGCGCATGTAGCCAACAGACATTCAACACACCCGTGTCCATTGTTCGACAAGTTTTCTGCTTCTTGCTTCCTCCATCATCCCTCGTCACCCGTCTCGTCATCGCGTGGCTTGCATCTTAAGAGGTGTGCCGCTCATTTTGGGTGCAGACGTGGCTCATCTCGTTCGGCCAATCCAGGCACCATCAAATTTGACTACCGCAGTTGACGTAAGGTCACTCGAGGCTGCCGCAATCAGACAAGGCCGACCATGTCGCAGCCAAAGCTCAACCTTCGTCCGCCGCCGCATCGCGACTTTATACAGGGGTTTCCCGGCATCGTTGGTTCCAACGTTCGTCCTCCCGCTCACGTTGCCGGTACCGTCGAAGTTCGTCTTGGCACCAAGGGTCTCAAAGCAGCATGGCTACGCATCGAACTGCGCAAACTCGAAACCCTGCCCGGAGGTGAAAGCTGGGGAGAGCTGATTGGTAGAGGTCCCATAGACGTGTGGTCCGCCGGCAAGGATGACTCGTACAAGTCTGACTCGGAAAAAGGCTGGGAGCTGCTCCAGACTGCAGACTTCCCCTTCCAGGTCACCATCCCAGAGGGACTTCCTCCGAGCGCCAAACTCGAGAAGAATGCCGGCATCGCATACGAGCTCGTCACCTCACTCTGCGTTCGCAGCAAGAAGGGTTTACTCAAAAAGGAAACCACGAGCTCCATCATCCAGAACACCCATCCACTTTGGCTCGACAAGCACGAGCTGCATTCCACCTGGCCTGTCTACGCGACGCCAGACGACCACGAGGTTCTCCAAGACGACATGCGAGTCAAAGTGTTGCGCGACCGTAGCTGTTTCGGTCCTGGCGACAACATCACCCTCCGCATCATCTTGAGCTCGGACCGCATCTCGCCTATCAAGGTCAAGAGCATCTCCTTTTCCATCCGCGAGACCATCACTTTTAAAGGCAGCGCCAAGAAGACATTCGGTTCCAATAAGGCGGCCTCTCAGAAAACCGAGACACTCTCGTCGAAAAGCAAGAGCTTCGGCAAAAAAGTCTATAAAGGCGACGTTCACACCTTTGACCTCGTCTGCCAGATCCCACGCACACACACCCTTATGACCATTCAGACTGCAAAACACATCGAAGTCTCGTATTCCTTGCGTGTGCAAGTTGAGACCGCCAAGAAGCCCATCATCATCGATCATCTGCCGCTCACAGTCTCCAACTTCACAAAAAGCGCCTCGGAAGGTCTCATGAACCGCATCGGCTGGGTACCTGGTCTGTCTGCACCTGCTCACGGAGAATATGCAAACGACGCCTCTGCAATGCTTCCTTCTGGCCCGACTGTACAGCAACCAGGCATAGTGCGGTCCAATTCGTTCGGCGGCTCCACCTATTCCGGCAGCCGAAGCAGCTACCCTGGCTATGCTGGCGGCGACCTGCGCCGGCGTGATACCGTCATGACCCAAGGCACTGCTATCAGTGGACCCGGAATAGCAGGCCGCGGTGTTCCCGGTCAAGTCTTCTCTTGGGGTCAGTATGGGTCGGCGCAACCTTTTGGAGCGAGCGATGCGCCTCGTCCAGCTTTTGCTGGTCCGCCCAGCATCTACGAAGGTCGAGAACTGGCGCCAGAGGAAACGCGGGCCCTGTTCCATTCGACGAACCGTCCGCAAAGCGCCATGGTTCTGGGCACTGCCATCGATCCCGTGCTCATGCCCCCGTCCTCTTATCAAGGCCACAGCGGCACAGTGACACCGATCGCTGAAGGCAGTGAAGACGGCCATGCATATCCCAATTTCTCACACCGCTCGCCATACCAACAACAAAAGCAGTTCTCATCTCAACCCGACGTCAGAAGGTATTCGCACCTGGATGGAGCTGCTTCTGCTGGAAGCCCGATTCAACCGCACGGATTACGCTATGCATCGGGTACCGCCAGCCCTGCTGATCCTCGTTCTACCGCTTCTCCAGTTGATGGCAGAAGTCCATACAGCGAGCAGGTACCCTATCGTGCATCCGGCACCCCAGATCTAGGCACGACGAGATATGTTCGACCTGAACCTGTCCATCAAGCCATTCCTTCGCAGCCGCACACAGGAGTTGACGCCAACAGTGCTATGACTTCAGCGGAGGCGGAAAAGCAACGACTTTACGAACGTGCACGTCAACAGGCAGAACGCAATCAACGGCGTGCTGATGAGCGACGCGCGCTTCATCACGGAACGGCAAGTCCAAGTGCCACCTCTGAGATGAACGGAGGTCGTCCCTACAGCATGTTTAATTTGGCGTCCTCCAGTGGTGCTGCATCGGCTTCACCTGCACCACTAGCAGCTGTTTCAGGGCTCTCGGCCGAAGCGGAAAAGATGAGGCTTTTTGAACGAGCCCGAGCAGAAGCGGAGAGGTACCAGGGATCGTATCAAGAGGGTGCCGCCTTTCCTGCCATGGGTTCGACAACCAACGGTGTGGGAGGCTCCAGCATGCCCGGTCCAAGCAGCTCTCAGCCTAGCCAGACGAGTGTCAACAGTGCAGTGGTTTCGGGACGTACCGCACCGTATCCATCGTATATGACGGCAGAGGAGGAGAAGCGTCAGCTGTACGAACGCGCTAAGGCCGAGGCGGATGCGTATCAGCGTGGCGAAGGATCGAGTGCCACAGTTACTGGACCCAGCAGCTCTTCACAGCCTCTATCTGGTCATCAACAGACGGCTTCTGTCAGCAGTGAGCCAGTGGCGGATGTTCCCGGCGCGTGGCCCCAGAACCCGCAGAGAGACTCATTTGCGAACAACGCCTCGTCGACGTCTACCCCTGTTGCAGCAATGGCGGGCTCTTCATCTGGTAGAATTCCCAGCGGGGCCATACAAGCCATCAGCGAAAAGGAACAACTTCGTCGCTACTATGAAGCTCGAGACGCTGTCAGTCAGCATCTGCAACAATCCTCCTCGTCCGGCTCTATTGATCCGACTCAGAAAAACAACTTCAACCAAGCACAATCGGAACGTATGTATGCACCAGAAGTAGCTTCTGCCGTACACCACGCAACCCCGCACCAACCGGCGGATACGGTTGCCACACCGACCAAGACCACGCCGTCGCAACTTGCACGACCCGTGGTCAACACGGGTGTACAGTCGTACTTGACCGAAGCAGAACAGCAGTCGGCAGAGGAAAAAGAAAGGTTGGCTTCGCACTACGCACGGAAGCAGGCGAAAGCTGAGGCTAAGGCGAATGCGAAAGCGACTAATGGTGGATCAGTTGCGGGTGGCATGGATATGGGACCACGTGTGCAGAGCAGTACGGCTGCAGGAGGTGCGAGTGAAAAAGCGCAGTTGGCGGCGTACTACGCAGCACGTGATGCTATGGAGCAGAATCTGCGAGAGCAGTCACAATCACCGCAGCAGATGAGAGAAGTAGCAGCAGTAGCAGCAGTAACGGCAGCAGATTCGTCGCAGCCATCGAAACCCAGTGCGAGATTATCCTACCAACATCACATTCCCGAGTTGCGCGCAGCCTCCCCGAATGTTTTCGCACCCACCACCTCGACCATTCCCGGTGTCGCGCGTGCGGGCATGCCAAGCAATGGCAGTGCTGCAGCCGGCCCAATGCGATCAAGCGCAGACCAATGGCAACCCAAGTATAGTTCGCTCGATGATGAATCAGATCTGGACCTCCTGGAACCTCATTCTCGAGCAGCAAACACGTCCATCTCTGCACCACCACCACTGCCACCCAAGATTCCTCTCGGGACGAGTCGCTTGGCTGTTCAGAATCCGAATGCTTGGCCTTAGCGTTGCACCGTGACATGCTCGATATGAACATCTGAACTCCATCTCTCTGGCAAATCGTCGCTGCTGATCAAGTGTGGTGCGATGGTACATGAGTCGTCCAAAACGGCGAGGCACAACTGAGTGAAGTTAATCTTTCTTTTTTTTTTCTTCATCACGACGCTCTTCTCGAGCGAGACAGGGACTAGTGAGGTCAAGAGGGAGATGGTAGGGAGATGACGGAGAGTGGAGCTGTCGATGACGGGTGGATGATGGGATTGCAGTGCGAGGCTGAGAAAATGGGATGCGATGATTAGGTGGCGGATGGAAATATAGAGGAGGATTAAGCGGGCGGTGCGACGTCAGGATCATTTGACTCTGCGTCATGTTTTGGTACGTCTTGCTGCTGTTCCTCGTCGTCGTCGTCGTCGTCGTTGGCTTCGTTAGCCTCCTCCGCATCCTGCTCGTCGTAAAACGCCTTCAACGCCTTAGCCGCCTCCCTGTACTGTACCTTAACATCCCTAAGCGTTGCAGTGAGCTTCTTGAGCGCCTCATCTTCAGTCAAATCGCTGATACCATCCTCGCCATGGCACTTGCCATAGTGCTGCATGTGCTCGCAGCTATCGCGCACCTTGATTACGCCCACGGCTGCGGAGGAGCCTTTGAGAAAGTGACCGAGCGTCGACAGCTCCGTAAGATTTTTTGTGTCTAGCGCCACGTCCATCTCTTTGAAAGTGGTGATGGCTTGGTCAAAGTAGTTCCACACGATGCTCTTGGAGAATTCGCGGTCGTCCTCGTCGTCCATCTCGAGCAATTGCGAGAAGATGTCCATGTCGATGATCAATGGCGAAAGGTCGCCTGCTGAGCCGCTGGCTGCGTCGACGCCCTGTTTGAGCATCAATCGCATGTCGCAACGGAACGCAGCGGGAAGAGTCGCCAAAGTGACGATCGGGGACGACATGATCGTAAAGCGTTGCACACGAGGTGAGCGGCGGTTTATAGGTCAATCGACGTGGAGTGTTGAGATACGCAAATGAAGAAGCGGTGGCAGGTTACGTCGCAGGTCAATGGAAGGACCAGATCGGCCAAAGTAGAGCACGAGATGGTGGCAACGAAAGAGGCAAGGGGAAAAATTTGTCTAGTCAGTGACCCAGAATTAAATAAGCGCAGACGAGGATGAGCTGTCGAGCGGTCCAAACTCCAAACTTCAGGCTCCAGGCTAAAGGCTAAAGGCAATGACGAGAGAGGAGCAGTATGAAAGCCTGATCGCTGCTGCGAGTCATCAAAACAAAGCAGCGGAGAAGCTATGTCCTTTGTGCCGCTGCTTGACCGAAACAGGTGTCTCCGATTGAGCGCGCGGCCCGCAATTCGCATTTTTCACATCGGAACTGGCCCGACCAGCCCTAGTTTGGCTGCAAATGTGGCGGAAGCTCATCTGGTCCTTTATTAGGCGTTGCAGCGAGAGTCGGCATAAGCCGAGCATCCAGCCGTTTTTGGAACTTGTTCGGGTCAACCGATCCTCCTTGTTCGCAATCAGAGGGAGCTATCGGAGACCGCATGGGTTTGCAGCTGAAAAGCGTTTGAAAAAGTACTGTACTCACAGCTTCACTCGACATGACGGGTTTCTATGTCAAAGGTCGATTCTGTTGGGAGCTAAGGTGCGCGGGTGTGAGATGTCGGTGGGTGAATCCGCTGTGAGTGCGATCTTGCGGATGATAGGCGATACTTTCGCGCTATGTTCGTGTAACAAGTCGCAGGCACGAGGGAGAAGGCAGCGACTTGATGTCTACGGTATGGTCCGAATCGTGTCGAGCAGTGATGTTGGACGTATCGCTTCGGGTTGATTAGGGTGATTCCAATGAGATTGGTGATCGATCCGATTCGTGAAAAAAACAGCGTTTCGAAGCAACTAGAAATGCTGCAATCCAGTCAAGAAAGATGCGCAGTACGGGACAACAAGCTTGATCGCTTTGGATGGGAATGATCGTCTCTGTGTTGATAATGTTGGTCGGCCGGAGGAGATGCGTGGATCGTCCGCACGATGAGATGATAGACGAAGTGAAGGAAAAAATGACGTTCTCGGTGTGGAGAGAGCGGGCGTGTGTTCGCAACGCAAGCGTCAGTTTTAGACGCATAGCTTCCTCTGCCTTGCTTCGGCTGTGCCGATGCCCTTGATCAGGCTCAGGTACTCGGTCCGCCAAATCCAACAATAACTTACTTGGCTCAATACGTGATAGCGCGTCGCATCCACCATCCGACTCTGCAGCGGTGACCATTTCTACTGTATTTCTCTGTCTCCCGGATTGCAGCCCCTGCTCCCACGCTCAATAATAACGAATAAAAAAACTGACACTCACTAGTTACTGCTGACTACTCTGATTTCTTCCACTATCCGCTTCGCATGTGTTTTGGACCTCCTATCCTTGTGGCCCTTCTTCCGACTTCGAACCCCGCGAGGGTGTGGCTCTGGACGGGTGGTGTGCATGTTGCAATCGGCCTATCCTACTCTGGCCCTAGCACCAGCACATCTGCACAATGCATGGTAACGGAGAACAGCGACGTGGCGCGGTCGCTGTGCGGTCTTAAGGCGTGTGTAGTCATGCATAATTTGAAGCCCCACTGAGGCGTGGAAATCTCCCGTAGGCGGCGATCTCGAAAGTAAACTCACGCCTCAAAGCGTCAGCAGCGCTAAATATGACGCGTTCTTAGCAGGAAAGCCACGAGGCAGAGCAACTAAATTGTGTGTTGTCTTTGCCTGACTAGTTTGCTCTCTAAATGATATGAGCTCAAACCAATTCGCATCTAACGTTAAAAGCGCAGGATAAGTTGCTCGCGACTACAGCCATTCGTGATTAGCTAGCTACACTTGAACTACTTTCTCGTATTTCGATTGCGTTTCAGAAGCAACGATCCACCTCCCCACAAACACACCGAAAAGGGACCGAGTCGGCAAATCTACGTCAACCGTACCGTAGTGTACTATACAGCACACTCACGACTTCCGCTGCCCAGTGGCGATTCGCCGACCGCTCTGATTGTCCACGCGTTGCACAGGCAGGTCACGATCGCTTGCTCTGTTGACCCGCAGATGCAGCTGTAAATTGACTCTGTTTATCGGCGTTGGAGTTCCAAATCCACTCTGATGCATCGAGCAAGTGGTATGGAAAGGATTTAGGATTGTGTTCTGCCCTGTGCAACGCCCCGCAGGCACCGCTCTGAGAGGAAAGCTTGCGGTCGATCGACAGCTGCCCATGGCCTCGCTTGTCTGTATTCTTTGTTTCGATCGCTTAAACGTGTGCTTCGGACCCTTTGTACACGGAACGGATGTCGCTCTGTAGAAGCTTGTTCCTTCGAGCTTGGCCATTTGTCTAGTTTATCCATCAAGAGGATCGACGAAATGGTAGCCTGAGCAGGGCTATTCTAGCCTTGGTTTAATCTCAACAAGGCAAGAACGGCTTCCAGAACGGACGAGTCGAAACTTTGAGTCTTGACATCACCATGCGCAAGTTGACCGTTTTGTCTGCTTGGTCTTCTGCTATGAGTTGGCCGAACGCATCGTACCCGTGTCATTTGGCCTCTTTTCAAAGATTGTCTACAACTCCGCTCCTGCTCTCGCCGCTCTTACAGTAAGCTCTCGTCATCCATGGGAGCTGCCAGCTGTCTCGTATCCTTACCTGATTTCTTTGCGGCACCGCAGCCGCACGTCCGCATAAATTCGCGAACAGTCCGTATCCATCTCAAGCCTCGTGACAAACTGTGAGAGATTCCCTTCTGTGTGGCTCCGAACAGAACACCGTCAAGTCATCCATCTGCACCTGACTGATAACAAGAGTCCCTTCATTGCCGCTCCTTACTGGCTCTGGGAGCAAATACAGATCGGGTCGCATCTAACTCATCCTAAATAGCCAATCGCGATCCGTGACATCTGGTTGCGTTGGTGCTGCGCCACGACTTCTCAGCCAACTACTAGAGTTCCAAGCCAGCCATCCTTCCACCGTGCTGCCGCTGCTGACAGCATGGTGACAAGATCCGCGTCGGTTGACTACTCAGCTTCATTGGGCGTACCACGCCGCAGTCATGCAAGTCAACCAAAGTCAACCAGAGGCAAAGCTAGAGTAATGTTTTCATTTGTTATGCGGCGGCGGTTATTACATTGGCAGCAGACACCAAGGCGTCACAACATCGTATGATTGCCCTTGAGCGAATTTACCCGGAAGCATTGCCAGGGTGGGCGCGTTTAAGCCTCAAAGGTGACCGAAGCACCGAGCTTGTGGGCATTGGCAGTGGCGTTCGAGTCGCTGAGCTTGAAAGTGTCAAGAGCCAGACCGAACGAGGCCTTAACACCGGGGCGTAGGGCCTGGGTGTAGCCGAGGCAGAGGATACCGGCATTGTTGATCTTGGCCTTGACGAAAGCGGCGTTGTCAAGGTAGGTCTTGGTACCGACCTCGAGGTTGACGTTCGAGTTGGGGCTCTTCGAGTCGTAGGTGGCACGGGCACCGGCCTCAGTGTCAGCGTTGACACGGTGGTAGTAGCTGGCCGAGTAGGTCGACAGGTTGCCGAGACCGTGGAATGTGACGGCGTAGTCAGGGGCGTGGAAGCCGGCACCGAGGTTGTAGCGGCTCAGCTTGCCGGCCTTGACGTCGTAGCTCGCCTCGGCACCGGCGAGGAAACCGTCACGGCCGAGAACAGCGTCGGCAGTGAAGGTGGGGCCCTTGAAGAGGTCAAGGTGCTGGCGAGTGTGCAGACCGGGCTGTTTGTAGGTGGAAGCAAAGAGGGCGTTCTTGGTCTGCTTCTCGGGGACGAGGGTGGAGACAAGCTCAAGCTTGAGGCCCTTGGCGATGTGGTTCTCGAGCTCAATGTGGTTGCGGAGAACGTTGGCGGTGGACCAGGCTTGGGTAAAGGTGACACCGTTTTTGCGGTCCTCCCACTTGGCCTCGAGGTCGCCGTTGATGGCCTGCGACTTGGAGTCACGGATACCGAGAACGCGGAAGGTGACGCCGTTGGGGGTCTTAGTCTTGACCTCGAGCGAGTTGCCGTGGATGGGGTAGTCCTTGGAAAGGAGATCACCGGCGGCCTTGCCAAGGTCCTTCCAGGAAGGGGGGACGGGCTGGGAAACGAGAGCAGGAGCCATTTTTCTGCAAAGTTGTGAAGAGAATGATAAAGGCTTGCGTTAGTCTACCACATCTACATAACCCTGGAGGATCGGACGTAGGCAATTCGACTGTGGCAGCATCCCCTTCGGAACGTGTACGAGAATTTTGGATGTGGCCGCACCGACGTGTCGAAGCCATGCTGAGGTCGAATCAGTCAAACCACAAACCAACACGTTGGCTGGACGGAGATAATTTTACTCACAATAATAGAGTGCGATCGACGATAGAGACGTGTTGGGTGGGGAATACGGCGATGGTGGAACAAAGGAGAAAGTCGCGAACAAGAGATGGTGGAGGATCGCCTCTGTCGTCGCATCGCTCGCTCACTTCACGACTCACTTACTCAGTTTGTCACGGCTTCACGTTGGCTCGACGCTGGCCGACCGTGCGACGAAAATGAAAATCGTAAATGGGTTGGCTGGATCGACTGACTTCTCTCTCGCTTGTTGTTGGACTGTTTCGGCCGCGAACGGATCAGCCAGGTGCCTGGGCGCAAGCAACAGGAAAAAGGTCGTAATTGGAGACGCAACCAAAAACACACACACGCGCGCGCTCTCTCTCACTGAGCATACGCCAAAACAGAAGAGCAACAACAGCCACCGCGAGCATTCGTGATTCGTGTCGTAACGTGATCAGGCGTGCTTCTCCCGTTCTGTTCGTGTAAAATACAGAGAAGCCTCTGTGTTTGGTGGACCAAGGAGTGCGTCGGTGCTCCTCGAAACCTTTCGGCTGCAGGCAAGTAGAGCTGGTCTTCGCACCGCTAGACTTTGCGCGACTCCTGCTTTGTCTTTGAACTGATGGCTGTTAAAAGAGTGCGCACTGAAGACGCACTGATGCTGACCTGTGAGTGCAGCGTATAGAGGAGCCGGACAAGAACATGTGTGGGAGAGAGCTGCAGAAACATCTCAAGACCGCCGTCGCTATGGCCAGTTGTGCGGATCTCAAACAAACGCAGTAAATGTCACGACAATCGTGAATACACTCATGACTTTCCCATACTGACTGGTGGGCAACGATCGCGGACCAGGCGGGATATGCACTTGTCGACTTATTCCGACAGACCCTCGACATTCCTGTTGTCCAGGTTAAAACGGTCTTCATGACGTTGGGCTGGCACAGGTCAAAACTCCTAGCAGCAGCTTGGAGTCGAGAATCGACTCAACTTGAAGCACATGGCAGTCGTGCGTGTCACCATCGAGAGAGACGCTCTCGGACGGCAGAGTAGGCGGACTCCACCTACACGTAGAGGTACGCGGCAAACGATTCTTGGCTGTATAGACTGCCTTCTCTCACCAAGTTGCACGTTGAGCGCTATGGCAAGTTACTCATGATTCGCCTGGCAGCCACGAGCGTGAAAGGGGTCTTGAATGTGTGAGGTCACTCTCGCAAGCTATTTTAAATAAATCAGGCTCGCGCCCTTTCCTGCGAGAGAGTCTGTGAGTGTTGGAACAAAGTTGATTTGTTGCATGAAAGAGGCTTAGATACAGTACTTGTATTTGAGGCCAGTATCCTATTATGAAAATTAGCAATAGGGTTGAAAATATCATCGCCTCTAACATAACGTTAACTTAGTTGAGAGGTGATTGAAGGAGTCCGTGCGCGCCAATGCCTCTGATGGCCTCAGTGGAAAATTGGCTGCTCGCTTGCGGCTTCTCACGTCAATTCGCCACCATTTCTGAGGCGGTTTCTCTCGTACCAAGCTCGTGACACGCTAAGTGGAGATCGTCAGGTGGCCCATACTTCCCTTCACAGTGAACTTGAACCTGACCTCAGTCACGAGTCTCACTTTTTACCTCTTCTCAACAGTCGAGGTGCCGAGCACTGCTGTTGTCCGTTTGACCATCTCTTCTGTAAGGAAAGGGTCCGAGAGCAGAGGGAGAAAAGCTACGTGCCAGTTTGCAGTTTCGTTACCGAGCCTCACTGGCTCCACCTGTAAAGTCACACGGCCTCTCGGTGCTGTTCACTCCCATTTTTCCCCTCCATTTAGAAGCGCATGTCCGTTCGTTGCTCAGAGATTGTGAGTGCATTTTGGCTTCTCTGGCAGATGAACCCTGAGACAGAAAATACAAATGGCGACATCTCGACATCCTCTCTACTCTAGCTTTTACACCACCACAGATCTCTTCAACATTAAAATCAGTCCTCCAGAGGTCCTCATCGCTAGCTTCAGCAGCTTGTCCGTCACCTCCTTTACAGATCTCCCTACATCCCCTGGACTCGGCTTCAAGCCCAATTTGCATGCTCAGCAGCTCACTGTCCAGCAGCAACGACACACCAAGACACTAATCTGAGCCTCAGTGCATAAACTGCCTCGTCCATTCACTCTACGTGCTCCGAGTCCATCATGCTTCCAGCTCAGCGAAACAAGATTGACATCTCGTCGCTGAACGAAGAAGAGCAGAAGCTTTTCCGTCTTTACGGCAAGCTTCCCAAGAAGGACCTGCTTCAGAACAAGCTCAAGGAGCGCAAGTACTTTGACTCGGGCGATTATGCCCTCTCGAAAGCTGGAAAGGCACCACAGCAGTCGGTCGGTACCGCCATTCCCAACCCAGAGATGATTCCGCACGCTTCGACCGTCACTTCGCCGGGCGTGAATGCCGTTTCGCCCCCTGGCTCATTGCCTGGTCAACCAGGCGCTCCTCAGTCCCTACCCGTCAACGTTCCTGGCGCTGCAAGCCTCACATCGCGTCCACAGGTGAGCGCATTCCCCATCAGTGGAGCCGGCTCGAGTCCTGGCAAGGAGGCGAGTTCGCTCGGTCGAGAAGAGCACGTCGTTAATGCCGACGATGCCATGCAGGACTGAGCGACAACCGCTCGCGCTTGCAACTTGCTCAACCAGCTCGCTGCACTCACCTCGCTGAGCAAACGGGTCCGCCTTTTGCGAGAGCACGCATCTGTGTCGGCACGCCCATATGCGCTCGAACTTCTGATTTCAGACGAACCAAACCCTCATCATCTGACCGCAAGAATCGTATGGAAGCTGCATGAAACCCGTTTCTGCAGACGACCTCAGCAACTCTCTCCCCTCTCTATTGCGCCTGCGCCACCAGACTGGTGCTCTACCCTGTGTCATTTCTTGGGCTACGTAGAGAAGACTCTCTCTACAGCCCCTCAACCGGAAAACTCGATTGCAAGACTTAATTCCACCTACCGCTTCCGTCGACATCACTCATTCACCTTCGCACATGCGTCTTCAAGCTCATCACACGGTTTTGGCCTCGATGGGCCGGTTTCACCAACCCTCCAGCTTGTGCATGTCGCACGGTGTCAAGGCGTACGTAGCCGGACCGGTGAATCAGGCTTCGAGGTTGCAGACTGTGCATGCGCTAGCGGGCGACTGAGGCAGATCAAACCACGCTCTGTGAATGGTTACGCATCTCGCCCCTTGAGTGTACCGCTGGGCTCGTCGCCGTTTCATCGAATTAGAATCTGTACCAGGCCTCAGCTGTCACATGTGTCGTAATCAGACACTGTGTACGTTGCGCTTCCCATCAATTCTCTTCAAGCTGACCAGCCACGCCCAAGCAGCACTCCCAGTTCATGCAACACGTCTGCGCCCGTTCATTGTACCATAACAGTTCACAGTGTTCCTTGTCTTATTGGCTCTCCTTTCGGGTTCCGTCTTGTGCCTTTTTGTCTCTCGAGAATGTCGTTCGCAATGCAGAGTCCAATGTAGCGCTGGATTGTTGTCACATTTGTCTAGACGTGCGTTGCTTTTTTACACCAAGTAGTCTCGGAATCACAACTACAAGTTCTTGGAAGAGAGCATCCACGAATTCACCATTCGGCGCAACTTTTGTGGCCCCAATATTGTTGACACTTTTTCCTCTTACATTCGCATATATTATTGAAAAGGTGCAAAAAATCTTAGTGCATACCTCTCACGTCTTTTCTTTTCAGGTGTAAATTCTTGTTAACTTGGTTCGCTCTCATGCGTCGAAATATTCACGACTGTAGACGTACTCACGCTGTGTAGCCATAGCGCAAACAACTCGACAACCATCACAGGGGGTGGTTCATCGCTACGACGTTGCACAGGGCTTTGCTGAGGGTACCACACAGCTCCCTGTCGCATCAGGGCTCGTGTTTCACCCTGCGTGTTCCGGCGAAAAGGTCGCATGCCGAAACACGAGCTGGGTGGTAACCTGCCTTCCCCGCACAACGATTGTCAATCTCCGCCGGTGACCTCACTCAGAGCTCCGATTTTTGCATCCGCAGACAACGCTAGTGGTACCTTGCTTGGTCGGCAGCTTTCCCCACGCACTTGTCAAGACAGAACGTCAAAAACACAATCGTGAATGGGCCGCGTTGCTCCCATGGTGGTGACCGACGCTTGAGAGGACGCGTCAGTTGCTCGCAAAACCCAAGGCCACCGTTGGCTGCTGAAAGAATGAGCTGGCTGACTCATCCACCACTTCCCAGCGAGATTTCAGCTTTTCAGGCACGAGTGATATCTGAAATCCTTTATGGGATCACAGTGATGAAGTTTGGATCTCCAGAATGCCTCGGCTATGAGCGTATCGCGCAGCGAAGACAACCAAAGGTGCTCGACGTTTTCGGCGGGCTGCGGAGCCAACACATGCCTGAACACGCTCGCGCCCCTGCCTCGCTCGACACACGCCGTCTTTCACAATCACGAATCGTGAATTAAGCTTGACAGGTTACCGTCGCCCAACGTGCAACGCCTCTTCAGATGCTCTTGCATTACCAAGAATTCAGCTTTGGATAATGCATGGCCTCTCATCCTCCTCTCCTAGGCCAACTGTTTACTGACCATAAATAAAGACGAGGCGCCATCCACCAAGGTCAACGTGGTTCGTTCCTGACCTCCTCCTGCCATCATCGCCATCGCAATCCTTTTGGCTGATTGGGTTGAGGCAATTCACGATCATGCAGGTCAAACTATCCAGCTCGTCGCTCGTGAGCGAGTCGGTGCTGGGCAAGCTCGCTGCCACCGCACACAGCCACAGACCTACCACGTTCATCGGCTATGTCGCTCTGGCCATCGGCACGGTAGTGTTGCTCCTTGGTTTGCTCATCACGTATTCACTTGCAAAGATGCTCTACAGAACCACGATCTACCATTACTATATTTCTCCGCTGCGACATCTCCCCGGACCCGATCCGAAACCCTTCCTCGGCAACGTGGAAGAGTTCGCCAAGAAGCCCGGCGCTGGTGCAGAGTTGGATTGGTCGCGTAAGTACAACAAGGACGGCGTTTACCGTAGCACGTTCTTGTTTGGTCGCGAGGCGATTCACTTCCACCGTCCCAAAGCCCTGCGTCAGATCTTGGTCGAGGATCCGTACACGTATCCCAAGCCTGCGTTAGCATGGAAGCTCCTCGGGCTCATTGCAGGCTACGGTTTACTGACGGTGGAAGGTGATACGCATAGGAAGATGAGGAAGACCATGAACCCGGCATTCTCGCTCACCAATCTGATCGAGCAGTTTCCTGTCTACTATGCCAAGATCTACCCGCTGGTGGACGTTCTGAATCAGAAGGTGGAAGAGTCTCCCGAAGAGTCTGCGGTCATTGATTGCGACGCATGGGTCAACAAGGCTTTGCTTGACATTATCTGTCTCACTGCGTTTGGATACGATGCCGACTCGGTCAACAACCCTAGCAATGAGCTTGCTTCAGCCTATCATGCCGTGACGAGTATGCAGAACGGCCGCAATCAGGCGCGACTCAATCTCTTGCTCAACCTACCTTTTGGCGACACGGTGCTCGACTGGGCTTCGGACACAAGCGGCTGGGACTGGTTCCTGAAGCGATGCAAACCTGGCACGGCCTGGCAGACCTTCTTTCAGCTGCTCAACGGCATGCACCGCATCAAGAACGTATCCAAAGAGATTCTGTACAAGCAGCTCAATTCAGGCGAGCGCGCCGCTCAAGGAGGACAGTTCAAGGCGATCATCGACATTATCGAAGAATCCTACCTCACTGAGAATGACGGCAAGCCCAAGAGTCTCAAACAGGCTGAACGTGATATGATCACGCAGGTGCTGACGTTCCTCGGTGCGGGACATGAGACCACTGCTTCCGGTGTCTCTTGGACGCTTTGGAATCTGGCAACACACCAGGACATTCAAGACAAGCTGCGAAAAGAGTGCAAGGGCTTGATGGACCAAGACGATCGACCGCCTTACTCGGCCATCAAAGGTCTTGCCTACCTGGATGCGGTGATCAACGAATCCATGCGCATCACACCCCCGGTCCCACGCACCATACGAATGGCCAGCAAAGCCTCTTACATCGACGGCATTTACATCCCCAAAAACACTCTGCTACCCATCTCGAACCGTGCCATTAACATGGATCCCACCGTATGGGGCGAGGACGCCGACGAGTTTAAACCTGAACGATGGTTCAACCTGCCCGACAAGTACGACCGTACTTTCAGCATGATCACCTTCATCGCCGGCGCTCATGCCTGCATCGGTCGAACCATGAGCTACCTCGAAATGAAGGCCGTCATCTGCATCCTCGTGTCCAACTTCAAGTTCGAACCTGTCTCCAAGGATCAAAGCCCGATCATGGATACCCTAATCACCATGAAACCCCAGGGCGGTCTCGAGCTCAGGGTCTCCAAGGTTTGATGTGTTGCTTTGCTTATTTTGTACGTGTACCGTTTGTAGCTCTGTAGTCACTGAATAGGATAGGACACCTTATCCGAATTCGGATTTCTCATTTTCCCATTTCGCTGATTCAAAATATGGTCGTGATGGCGTGAACAAAAAAGAACAGGCAGAGAGAGAATAGACCAAAAAAAAGGGAATTGCTCCGTACTGGGCTCGAACCAGTGACCTTCCGTTGTTAATATTAGACTCAGCAGAACTGAGGCACCGTGTATTAGACGGATGCGATAATCCAACTACGCTAACGAAGCTCCATATCAAGCCACGAAGCGTTTGCTATTATGTAGTATAGAGTAATTGTAGCTACAACCGAAGTACCATGTAATCTATTTTTTTTTTTGTGACTGTACGTACTGTACGTGATCGAAGTGAATTGAACTCTGGAGTCAGCTGTAGAGAGAAGGAAATTTTCTCGACTCTGGCCAAGCGCTGCTGGCAATGCAACGTTTTCCCTCTGACGCCGGTATCTCACGGGGCGTCCAGGTTTGAGTGCACATGCATTAAGCTCACCGTGCAAGTGCAGAGGAGGACATCAAGAAGCGTGAAAGGATGCGGCTGAGCGCCGTCACACAAACGAAGGAATGCGAATGATCTTTTCTACTGTATCTTTGTCGGACGGGAAATTGCAGAATGGGAAACAGAGTGGATCCTAAGAAATTCTTCCTGACTTTGGATTTTTCCAATTCTTTCACTCACGATTCACAACTGTGTGCATTCGTGGTTCGTGAATTGGTGATTCGTGATTGTAACTGTGCGCATTTGGTGGCTGCAGCCATGAGAGCCTCTCTGGTGACTTGGCGCAAGCGGATCCCGTAACTTCCACATACCAACACCACCAAGCCGCGCCATTCATACGTCAAACATCATGTCGAACACAAAGCCCGCCGCTGCCGCCGCTGCTTCAAGCGAGAAGCCCGAGAGCTTCAACGACAGCATCCTGCCCAAGTACAAGGTGGCTGGTGAGATCTCTGCCAAAGCGATCAAGGCTGTGATCGCAGCAGCTGGCGAGGGCAAGAGCGTCCTGGAGCTGTGCAACGTCGGAGACAAAGTGCTCGAGGAGGAGACCGCTGCAGTGTACAAGGGAAAAAGCATCGCCAAGGGCATCGCATTCCCCACGACGCTTTCGTTGAACAACGTGGTGTGCAACTACTCGCCTTTGCCTACGGATGAGGAGCAGATCACCTTGAAGAAGGGCGACGTTGTCAAGGTTCAATTGGGAGCTTATATCGACGGTCTTCCCGCTATCACGGCCGAGACGTTTGTCGTGGGTGCCGACAAGTCGAACCCTGTAGAGGGCCGATCGGCTGATGCGATCAAGGCTGCGCTCGTTGCCGCCGACGTGGCAATCCGAGTGATGAAGCCCGGCGTGCTCAACACCGAGGTGAGCAAGGAGATCGAAGCCGCCATCAAGCAGTTTGACTGCAAAGCCGTCGAGGGAATGCAAACCAACCAGTTCTCCAAAAACGAAATCGACGCCAAGAAGAAAATTGTCCTCAACGCCGAACCCGGTTCGCGCCCCGACACGATCAAGCTCGAAGAGGACGAGATTTACGGCGTCGACATCTCGGTCACCACGTCGGCCGAAGGCAAAACGCGCTCCGACGACAGCAAGACTACCATCTACCGCAAAACCAACAACACGTACCTGCTCAAACTGCAAACCTCGCGAAAAGTGCTTTCCGAGATCCAGAAGAAAGCCGCTTCGTTCCCATTCAACCTCAAGAGCCTCGAAGACGTCAGGAGGGCCCGAATCGGAGTGCAGGAGTGCGCAAAGCACGGTCTCCTCACCCCGTTCCACGTGCTCGAGGACAGCGACAAGAAGGCCATCACCGCACAGATCTTCTTCACCGTCGCTGTCAACGCAAAGGGCGCTATCAGGATCACCCCCGCCCCCACCTGGGCAAACGACGACATCCTCAAGCCATCCAAGCAGATCACCGACGAAAAGATCAAGGCCCTCCTCTCCACCGCTGTTCGCCAGACAAAGAAGAAGAACAAGCCCGTCCCCGCCACTGCCGCCTAAGTGCTTCCGCACTGAACCTCTTTGCACGCCCTGTATTCATCCATCACCCACCCCAACTCTCACCGATCACTCTTATCCACCACCACTAGCTCTTGGGTCAACCCCCAAAATTCTATTTACGATTGTCCTTGATCGCATTTGTAATGGAAAAACCAACCAGAACCAACCACTTGATGCTTGAGTCTGAGCATCAGCCTTCTCATTCACGATTCACGATTGTGTGTGTAAACGATTGCAAACTGAAAACTTGAGATTCGCACACACTCTGCGTGCTGCTTGTCGCCCTCGCCTCGCTTTCACAGTGCAAGGTCATCGAACGCATCCGGATCGTCCGGCTCCATCATTGTGCCCTCATTCTCCACCATCGTGGCATACGCCAGCATCTGCTTCTGCGCATCTTCTTCGCTCTTAACCTCGTCCAGACCAAATGGCATAGCACTCAGATCGAGCGCAGCCTGCATCGGATCCAACAGCGCGCGCATCGTCGCCGGCTTGTCCGCTCCAGCGCTCTGCTTCTTGCTCGGATTGAACTTGGCGCAGCGCGCCTCGCTCAGACCGTACAGCTGCTTCAGGTGGTTTCGGAGCAACAGCGCTGTGCCAGAGATGAGCGACATTTTGGCGATCGTAACCGCGTCCACTTGTGTATTGGATGCTGCTGTGTCTTGATCGTCGTGCTGGGCTGCAGATACAAAGCTGGTCCGTGCCGTGCTGTGGTCCACGATTTCCGCAGGTCCCGCAGGTTCAGGTTGCGAGCAGCCCAAGATCTGCGTCGGATTCACTGTACCCATCGCTCGAGCAGCATCACTCGCCAGTTCCAGCTGCCATTCTCCCGTTAGCCACGGGTTGCGAGACATGTCAAACGGACTAATCAGATCTCCTCCGGGCGCAGCAGCTCCAGCTTGCGGCGGCGTCCTCATACCATCTTGCAGCGTCTCGTTCAGAGCTGAATTCGACCGAGCATCCTGCTTTGGCAGATGTGGCTGTATCATGTACAGCACCTGCATGCCCGAGACAGCCAGGATCGAGCGTAGTTCGCCGATCACGATGAAAAGCTCTTCCATCGTCTTGTAGTCGAGCGTTGCCAGGTTGTCCGCAATGAAGCGCGCGAACAACACCTCTTCCATGCTACAGTCCGACGCCGCCGTATTGGCGTCGAGCGCCTTGACAATTTGCTTGAGGAAGTCGAGTCGTGTAGCTCGACGATCTCGCAGCAAACTGTACCACGCTCCGAGTACCGCAACCGGCATGCTGTCGACCCGGAAGCCGCGCAGCGCCTGCGTTGTGGCCAGCTGGCGCTGGAAGCGGAAAGCAGACCGCGCAGTATCGAGGAAACGAGCCTGCACGAGCGAAGCGTGCTTGGAAGCCAGATGGCTGTGCAGTTCCATCGCTCGACTGCGAAGTTTGCGGTCCTCGAGCGTTTCCAGCGATACAAGATACGGCACACATTGGATCGGATGCGAAAGACCTTGCAAAACTGTGAAACGCAGGATGTCGATGGCGGTGCGCTGCAACAGAGGGTTCGACACCTCGAGCGTCGCCTTAAGTACGTCCTCCGAGTAGCGTTGCATCATGGCTGAGCCAACGCCCGTGTCGGCAAAGGTCTCGGTGTTGCCGACCAGAACCGTCATGTCGACACTGCCTGCGTCGGGGTTCTCGGGCTTGCGTCGTCCAGTGCCCGCGGTGACAACCGCATTATCTGGATTGCGACGCAGAGCATCTGCACTCAAAAAGTCCAGGATAATCTTGAGCAGCGTCGCGCGATCCTGCAGCGAGCCCGAGGCGAAGATGCCGTCCATCATGGCCGTGAGCGACGGCCGAGTCATGAGCGTGGGATGAGCACGGAAGATAAAGCCAAGGTTCTGCAGCGCTACAGAGCGCACCGTCTCACTTCCGGTCTTATGAATATCAAGCAGCGCCTCCGAAACCACGTCGATCAGTGGACGCTTGCTCACGGCATCGACCTCGGCTGCCGTCTCGGGATACTTCTTGCGGAGTTCGTCAAAGTCAGCATGCTCGCACAGCGAAGCGGTCAGGGACATGAGGGTGCTCCAAGCTTTGTTCTCTTCCACTTTGTGACCTTTAAGCGCCATCTGTCGCATCGCCTGCACACGCATGAAGCATGCCTTGAGCGTTTGAATCAGTAGCCGGAAGTTGCGCGTGTGCGTGATGATGACGGCACAGTAGCAAGCGATGAGTTCCTGCAGAAGATGCAGGCCTGCTTTTGGCGGAGGTCGATTGACCAGAGGACGAAGACTCTTCTCCAAGGATTCGGCAAACGCCGAGGCTGTCTTGGGCATGTGGGGCAGGCACGAGCGGAAAATCCTCAACAGCAGATCCATGATCTGCACTTCCTCACTCGTCTGTGCTGCTTTGAGGTAGGGAAGGAGCAGCTTGGCTTTCGATATGGTGAGGATGGCCGGGTTCGTAGAGACAAGCAGCTGTACGATGCGGATGCGCTTGACCGTGTCGATGCTCGACGCGCCGCTCGACTCGACCAAGCTGTCGATCATGGAATCGCCAAGTCTTTGCAGTTTTGCGTGCAACTCGGCTGCCTCACTCTCGGACTTATCCTTAAAGAGGCGCCTGAATACCTCTTCCAACGGCGACGGACGCTCCTTAATGACGTCTGCAACGGCCATAATGATCTCGATGGTATCGGCCACCTTCTTGTCGGCCTCAGTCTCTTCTACAGGTTCATCCGTCGGTTGTGCAACGTCGCCTTCTGATTCCGGCTTTCCCGCCGTATCTTGCACTTTTTCAGCACTGCCTTGCTTCGCTTCGTCCGCATCCACAGGTTGCGGTGTGACAGGCGTGGCTTGCAGCGGACTACCCCTGCGCCGTGTGTACAGACGACGCGCATCAATGTCCATTTCGAGCCACATTTCGCCGATGGTGAGAACAGCCATGTCCTGAACGACTGTGTCTTCGTCGTTGATGCAGCGGACGATGCGAGCGCAAGCGTCAATACGGATTTTGGGGTCATTAGCCGCCTCATGCAGGCTCTTGAGAAGGCGAACCATGCGCTTGCGCACGGAAAGGCCGGTGTCGAGGATGCGCGCAGCTATCTGCTTGTAGTACTTGGGAATATGGTGTGGCTTCCGGAGAAGGTAGCTGCCGAAGAGAGCAACTGCGCTATCTCTGACTGCATTGCTCGAATCTCGCAGGCGAACCTCGATTGCGCTGCGCATGGTGTCTTCATCGAGCAGATCAGGATCGATCTGAGCAATTCGATCGATGCCGCGGAGCGCCTTGCTGCGATTGGCGATCAGCGGATTATTGAGACCTTCCAGGAGCAGGTCTCGCAACACTGGATATGAAATCATGGAGCTGCTAGCGACCAGAGCACGTTCGGAGAGGTCGATTGCCCTTTCGAGCATCTTGTTGTCAGAGGCGAAAGCATCGAAAGATGAGTCGCTGGCCGAGGCGTCGAATTCCGAGAGCATGAGCATCGCTTGGTCAAGATCCTCGCGGAAGCGCTGCAAGTTAGCGATCTGAGCTGCGGTGTCTTCTTCCGCGTTGCTCAGGGCAACCTTGTCGTCCTCGATCTTTGCCCATGCAGTCGCCAATTCGCCTTCGGCGTGGACGAGCAAAAATTCAAGCGCACCTTCTGTCGACATGTCCTCGTTACTCGTCTTTGCTAGGAAATGAGAGATGAACTTGTAAGCACGCACGTATTCCTGGATGGCACGCCGATCACCTTCACGCAAGGCCCTGAGCATGGAAAGATAGTCCCAGGTCGCGAACTTGGGTTCTTTGGTCTGACTGAGAGGATCCAAGTGCTGGAGCGTTGGATGATCACCATCGGTGTCCTGTTTAAAGGACTCGGCAACTACAGGATGGGCTGGGCTAGTTGGTGCATCTGCACGAGAGGGCTGTAACTGCAACTGGCTTTGACGAAGTCTCGCAGCGACGAGGCTCAGCTGTTCGAGAGCGACACCCTTTGCATCCGGATGGCTTTTGACATCCTCAAGATAATTGCCGAACACGCGACAGAAAGCGCTGAGCATCAAGGCTGCTGCTGGCCATTCTGGCAGGAAAAGCGCGCTCAACAGATCTTGAATCAGGGATTCGATAACGTAGGTATGGCTCATCTCTTGCGATGACTTGGACACCTTGGTTTGGCCGATGCGTTGCATGAGGTAGCCAGCGATGGACCGGGCCGAGGCATTAGCGCCTTCCAGTCCGCGTCTCCAGATTGCGATTTCGGCCTCTCTAGGGTTGTTCGCGTCCGGCTCACTGGTTGCGTTGAATGCTTCGATGACGACCTCAAGCGCTTGCGTTCTTTCTGGATCGGCATTGCAATCAAGTTCGTCGATGGCGTTGTCGTTTTGATTGTCATTTTGGCCATCTTTGCTCCGCGAGAGACGATCAACAGTGGAACGAGCGTAGCTAGCTACGCCGTGCGAGGCAGCTTGGATGAGCTGCAGCAACAAAGCGTTGATGGAATGGATACCCTTGCCATTGCGCAGACTGTATTGTCGTCGATTCTTCTTCATGTCGGTGAGCTTCGACAGCGAAGTGAGGATCTCCTCGATCATCCATTGGCGTTGGTCTGGCGCCTTTGCAAATATGGTCCGAAGAAGATTGAGGGCTGGTAGCCGCAGCGTCTTCATCGAATTGGCACCGCCGAGGGAAAGCAGTGCAGATCGGCCACGAGCTGCAGCTTTAGCAGTCTCGCTCGAAGCGGCCCCACTGGCTGACTCTGGCTCGAGCACGAAGAAAGGGCCGAGCGCGATGTAGACGGCGCTGATGACAATGGAGTCCGAGAGCGCGATAGAAGGCATGCGCACCATGCGCTGGACAAAGTATAGCGCTGAGCAGAGATGTGCAAAGAGGTCGGAGAGTGTGTTGCGACAGATGATGCCGATGCTGGAGGTTGACTCATCTAAGTTTGGCGCAGCAGCCTTTTTCTTGCGAGCCTTTTGCGGAGCCAAGACGTCGATGAGCAGGACGAGGTTCGGGTGAGGTGCGGTGGCGGCGCTCCCAGAGCATGCTTCGATGAAGGGGAGTAAGATCTTGTCAAGGCAGGTTTTGACAGCCTCGAATGAGGAGCGAATCTGATCTTCGGAAAGGATCTGTTTGGGTAGGACATCGCCTGTCAAAATGCCAAGGCAGCATTCGGTGGCTAGTATGGCACGGTCCGTGACGACAAAGGTCGCATTAAGCTTGTCGAGCTCATCGTCAGAAGATGCTGACTCGTGTCTGGCTATTGTTGAATCATTATTTGCGTCGCCTGCGTCTCTGGTTGCGTCCGCTCCTTGCTCAATCGGATTCTTGCCGGAATCCTCCGGAGTCTGTGTAGGCTCTGGTGTTTTAGAAGCCGACTTGCTGCGGAAGTCGACCCTACGGCCTTTCTTAGGCTTGGTTGGAGAAGCTGGCTCCGACACAAGGGCACGGCTAGCGTGCGATGGGAAAGGGTCGATGCTTTCAGCTAGACGCGCGGTGCGTTCCAGAATAGCGAGCAGCCGGATCATGTCGGCAGCGGGAATTGCGCTGAGGCTGGGGTTGGTTCCTGCTTGAGCAATCCCGGACAAGGTGGAAACCTCGGTCTGCGGGCGTGAGCAGCTGACGATGAGCTTGAGCAGTTTGTGGAGGGCAGCTGCACGCAGAACCAGGACGGAGCGGGACTCACCGCCGAGGGCAGACGGCGATTCGATGATCTCGAAGAATTGGTCAGCAGCAGGAGAAAGGCTGTGGCCGGGTAGGAGGTCTTGGAGAGAGTCACGGTCGGGCAAGGAATCGTCTGCTTCGAAGAGATCTTCAACGAGACCGCAGAGCTTGGCAATGGGCACCTTGCGCTGCGAGCTCTTGACAGGGCCGTTGCTCATCTTTGCGAGACTCTTTGGACCATCGGAGACAGATTCGGGCTGGTAAGTTTCGAGGATCTCGAGACCCTCCCATTCGCTTCCCTCTGCGTCCATACCGGAGTCGCTGTCCTCGACGATCTGGTGGACAAGTTCCGACAAAGACTTGCGACTGCGCTTCTTCTTCTTTTTGTTGGTAGTCAGCGTCGACGCTGGAGTCGCAGACGACGATCGAAGGTCAGAAGGCGCACCATACGAGTCAGAAACAGAAACTGGAATCTGGACCGTGATAGGGGGCATCAGGGAAGGCTCATCATCGTCGTATTTGCTGATCACGTGATCCTTCTTTACGAGCTGTTTCAGTTTTAACGACTTTGGCTTTGCAGGAATGACTTGATCTGGCAACGAAGATGTCGGCGGGGCATTTGCTTGCGAATCCGAAGCGGGAGGCAGGAGAGGCTGCTCGTGTTTGAATTTCTTGCTGCGCTTTCGTTTGGGCTTGTCGGCGGACGTCGAGTCCTTGCGTTTGCTCGACAAAGCACCATTTGTCACTTGCGCTCTCGCCATGACAGCGTCAGTTGACTGCAGAGCGTGTTGGCGGTGAGTGCCGTTGTGCGCCAACGGCTGTGGAGGCAGAGATGAGGAACTCAAATTCTGCCAGAGGGAGAACTGAGCGTTGGGCGAGAGCAAATTGAGTGGATCGGGGCTCTCTTGAACCGACAGCATCTGATGCACACGCAGAGGTGGAGTTTGAGGCTCTTGCGAGAGACGCATAGCCAGCGGATCGACAGAATGTGCTGGAGAAGGCGGCGACATTGCTAATGAAGGTGCTGCTGCTGGCTGTGTGGCCAAGATTTGACTGGGCGAGGCATATTGGGGCAGAGGCACGTTGGCGGCTGTAAAGCCTACAGTAGCTGAATGTGACGATGATAATGGAATGATGGGACGAGCTGAATGGCCGACTGTAGTTGGAGCGGTGTTAGCGACGAGGCTTGATTTCGACTTGTTATGGGCTGGTGTTGCAAGGGACTGTGTCTGTGGCGCTTGTGTCGGGTGTGCCGACAACGAAGCGGACGAAAACCTTTGCTGGCGAGGAATGACATTCGGACTTGGCGACATGGCGGCGTCAAGCGAAGACGAGGCACGAGGTGGCTGTAGCGGCTGTAGCGGTTGCTGAGCAGCATGGTGGGAAGCATTCGTTCTTGCCACTGCTAGTGTCGGAGAACCCGGCTCAGCCAAATGCGCCGTGTGATGCGAATGGCCCATGGATTGCACAGAGCGTGGTGCTTGGACCAAGCCAGAAGAGCGTGATGACGGTAGATGCCAGGCAGCGTCGAGGCTGCTGCCCGAGGAGGGCGCGGCAGGATACGAGCCCGCTTGCATGGAAGCTGGCGCTGCGGCCGCACGATCTGCGTGGTGAGTGTTGCCTGAAAGGTGCGACGTGCTACGGCTGAAGCGATGGAACGCAAACAAAGAGACCGATCGGGCCACCAATCGGAGGAACGAGTGATGAGTTTTCAAGGCAAGGAAGAAGGCAAATTAGAGCACATGAACAAGGCGAAACAGCGTCAGCGGTAGATCTTGGCGCCACAAATTAAGTGCGGAGCTATGTACGCATCGGGCCGGCAAGAGTTCGGATGGAAGCTCGGATCAAGGCTTGGATGTGGCAGCATGCGCATGCGCATGTGCTTGTGCGCAAGTGTATTTGACAGAACGGGAGCAAGTAGCCGCTTGGATAGACTCACCTGTCAAGGGCAGGATGGCGATGGAGAGGCGGCACAGCTCGAGACTGGACTGGGCTTGGATGCGGGTTAGTGTTATTCCAAGCAGCCAGACTACTTTCGGCAGCTGGCCACGGCGCGTGTTGTTGTCCGTTGCTGATCGTAACAGAGCTCCAATGACCTGGCAAAGGCGATTCGGCTGCATGCGTGTTTTGCAATCCACCAACAGAGAAAGCGGTGGATTGACTTTCAGGGTAAGCCTGAGCAGATGTGCGGTGTAATGGCGGATTGCGAGTGGGCGTCTCTAGGCCGGCCATCATGTTGAATGTTCTGCCCATGGCCGGTCCAACGCTTTGCAACACATCCGACATGGGTGATTGCGACATGGCCAGACGTTCCCTGGTACCAGTGGAAGGCGCATAAGGCGATTCGTATGCAGGTTGAATTGCGGCAGGATGAGGCTGCTGCAACTGATGTCGAGAAGTTGAGTGGCTCGACGGAGATGAGGGAGGCTGTACAAACGCACGCTGATGCTGCTGATGTGAGGGCCCAGCAGTTGTGTAGAAGCGTTGTTGGACGGGGGTCGCCATGTTTGAGAAATCCAATGATTGCCGTTGCCAATGTGAATCTTCAGACGAGGGCTTGTGACCTCCATGGAATTGCTGGTGCTGGTGCTGGTGCGGCGAGCTGTGTGCCTGTTGGCCTACGTTGTCTTGTCTCGGAATAACGGCCGAGTTGGTATTTGATGGTGGAGACGATAGCATCACGTGGTCGTTTGTAGACTGCGCATAAATGCCGCACGCCTGCAAAGGCAGAGCCCCATCACTTGGGCCTGCAACATATTGGTGGCGAGCAGAGTGATTGCCATTGGACATGCCCTGGTATGCCATTGCAGCCACGTCCATAGGATGACCACTATGGTAGAAAGTGGACGCATGCTGCATATACTGATGTTCAGGTTGTGTCTGTTGCCCAACATGGTTATGAACGAACTTCTGCTGATGCTGATGCTGTTGCTGGGGCCGATCACTGTAAGGCAGACCTCTGGACTGCTGAAGCGTATACCAGCCGTCCTGCCCGTCCATCGTGAAAGACGAAGTAACTTTCGAGAAACACAAGAGCCGAAGCTACGCACAGAGCCAATGGACTTGAAGTGGCGCACCCGCTTTGTGTAAGGACATGCAAGCGAGCACTTTGATATGGCTGCACCGATCTGACGTGTGCGTGAGATGCTCGCAGAGGGGTGATAGACTCTTTACAGAGGGTAGCTCAGCTGCATCTTGCGAGAAAGGCTTGCAAGAGTTTGAGCTTGGCGAGAGTTGTCGGACGCGAGCTTTGAGGCTGGTGCATTCGTTCGTGTGCTACAACGTTGCGTGTTGTCTAACGTCGTTCGAAAAGACCAGAGCCGATAGATGAAGCGGAAGCTGGGGCCTAAGCTTGATAGATGGAGCCAAAGCAAAGTCACGAGTGTGAGCCAGCATGCGGAGCGCCCAAATCGTGAATACGAAAAGTGAGCTCACACGCCCGTGGTCGTTCAGGGTTTCGTGTTTGCAGTTTCCACACGACAGGCCAAATCACGAATCATGAATCAATCATGAACTGACCCGGCCGCCACGCCCTGCTTCTCCACGCTCGCTTTGCCAAAGATGCGAATGTCAAGTCACAAAGTTATCAAGACTCACGACTTGACCGACTTCCGAACTCAGCCCACGCCGCAATCGTGAATCGTGTTTATTCCCGTGATTCACGATTCACGATTCACGATTCACGATTATTCGTGATTTTAGGTTAAGTTAGCAAAACTTGAAAGGATCCGGCCGATTCGTGATTCACGGTTCTTCCGTCCACGGCCAGAAGCGCACAGATGTCTCCCAAAGCCAACTCAGGACTCAGGACTCATAACATGAAGCTGTCACAAACTTGAAACACGCACGACGTTTCGCGATTCGGTTCACGGACCTTAGCGAGTCACCATCACCATATCACAGCATTGACGCACGCCTACTCGTGACTCTGTGCCATCACACTTTTCAAGGTAGAGTTGTATCTCTTGATCTGATCCACCTCTGGTGCCTGCATTATTCTCACTTGCTACCGTCATAAGCAACGTTTCCATTCGCAGCCGCATCCATCACTGTCATCATCTACGCTAGCTGGCGGCGGCGCGGCCAATGAAACGCAACTATCCATATGGTGCGCCTGATGCGCAAGCTTCAGGTGCCTCACAGTCGGCCTTTGGCCAACCACCACCACCAGCGACTCCTGCCCCTGCGCTACCTGCTTCCGGCCCATCCCAAGCCGCTTATGCCAATTACGGCTATGGGTCTGTTGCACCCCCACGTCCACAGGTTGGTGCTGCAGCAAACATTGCGCAGCAACATCAATGGAATCAACAGTGGCAACAGCCCCAGCAGCAATACTTCCCGCCGCCACCGCCCAACCCGATGGGCGCGCCGGGCGCGCCCCAATTTGCTGCTCCCCGAACCCCCTCGCAATCAGGCCCATATCGTGGCGCGTCGGTTCCCAATGCTGGCTCTCCATCCGTCAATCACGCTGCCCCCTATGCTCATCATCAACCACAGCAATCCGTGCCGTATCCATACCATCCTCAGGCTTCTCCCATGCAGTCCCAGTCTCCTTCCCAGCATCCGCAGCCATCAGTTCCTCCTGCTTACGGCTATGTTCCACCTGTGCCACCGCATCGGAATGCTGCTCCACCTACCGGAAACAGCGATGCTCAGAACTGGCCTGGCGCTTATGCTCCAGGTGGTCAGGTAGGCCCGCCCAATAAAAAGCCGCGTCACCAGGGATCCAACGTTCCTGCATTTCAGACCACGGCCCCGCCTTATGCGCCAATGGGCGCAAACATGGCTGGAGGTGCGATGGGTAACTACCCGACCCAACAGCCTTACGCTTGGCAGGCGCCCCATGTATCTTCTGCGTCTCCTATGAGCTCGCAGCCCGTTCCAGGTCCTCCAGGTCCTCCAGGCGCACATGGCCGCGCGCCCTCTGCTGGAGGCATCCACCCAAGTGCGCCAGGCAAAGGTGGCGTCGGGATTGGTGGCGCTGGTGCTGCTTCAAGCCGCGGAATGAATCGCAATGGTGCTCAGAACCGTGGCAATCCGCAGCAAAAGCCCTCCGGTCAACGCGCCGGTCTGCCCGCCAATCCCACTGCCTCTGTGAATGCCGCACGAGCACCCAATGGCCAGATTCGCGCATGGGGCTCCAAAGCAGCCGGTGCTCCCGCGATCGATGCTCCGTCGCAAACGGGGCGTCGAGTGTCTTCTGTCAGCTCTGTACACAGCGATAAACCAGCTGCGGCTGGCTCGACGAAGGGCTCTAATTTCAGCTCGCAGAACATGATTCCTCCTGATGCTCCGCGCGGCCCCAACAACACCAGAAACAAAGCTGCGACAGTCTCGTCGAAAGCATCCACGAGTGGCTTCCTAAGCAACGGCAGCCAAGGGCGTCGCGGCTCTAGCGTCGCCGCAACCAACACACCTGCAGCAGGCTCGGTCGGCCTGGATGTAGTCGGCGCGGGTGTTTCATCTGCCAAAGACTCCGGTGCCGGCCATAAAAGAGCTCATACTGATTTCCGCATCCTAGGTCTGGAAATCAAGCAGCTCGATTGGTCCTGGTTTGCTCCGCAGGCCCTCGCTAAGACTGTTATTGATGGTCCCAACAACACCGCCGCTCCCTCGGCCTTTGAACAGAATGCAAAGCCCCACGAGGGAGAGGGGGATGACTCTGCTGCCGATGTGGCGGATGATTCTACTCTTGTAACCGTCGAGAATGCTGACGCAGTGTCTGCGCGGGCCAAGCCGAGCATCGAAGGGGACGAAGTTCATGGCGGTACCGACCGGAAGCAAATCACTGACGAGAGTCCCATTGCCGATGATGATGAAGCGAACGATGAGAATCAAGACGATGACGAAGAAGGCCTCGACGACCAAGACGAAGTTGCTGAAGCCAATGCGAATCCGGAACAAGGGGCCATTGCTAATGCGGATGGCGACGAAGTCACCCATGGTGATCTCGACGTGGACGCCGAAGCTGACGCCGAGGGAGACGCTGCCATGTCTCATGCCGAAACCGACACAGTCGCTTCTGAACACCAGGAGTCGGTTGCGCCCACCCCGGAACCGAGCGGCGAATTGTCCAAGCTGTCTCAGAAGCATGAGACGCAGCAAGGCAAAGCATCAAAGGCAGAATGCGTGAAAAATTTGGCCAATCTCCGAGATTCGACCAAACTCCGCATCTGCTTTGCTGCTGTGTTCAATGCTGCACCTGAAGGCGCTCCCACTGATTCCAAGCCTCCAAAGACCCAAGATGCCGCGATTAAAGTTGAGCGAAGTATTCAGGATGAGGCATCTGTTGATCGAGCCGAGCAGAACTTTGATGCAGCTGAAGGTTCGGAGGAGTCGAAGAACGATGCGCCTAAGATCGACATCAAAGCAGAAGAGCCTAACGACTTGACCGAAGAAAGCTCGGTTCAGGGCGTGAAAGAAGAGCAGGTTGCCGTAAGCTCTGAATCGGCACAAGCTGGCATCTTTGACGAGGTTGTCGAGCCGAACGAGTCCCCCGTGCATGCTGATGAAGGGACTCCGACAGCGGCCGGAACCAAGGAGGTAGAATCTAGCAAGGAACCAGATGAAGCCAAGGCGGAAAATAAGAAGGAGCTCGAAGCGCCGGCAAGTCAAGTAGTCGAAGATGCCGCCAATACATGCGCTGCATCCAAGAGTAAGAAAACTCGATCGGCGGTCGATAATAGCCCTCAGACAAAGGGCCCACCTCAGCTGTCCTCGAACCGCATCTTTCTGTCGTTTGCGGCCAACAGAAAGCGTTTAGCTATCGATGCCGAAGCGGTCAAATCGGTCAAGATCCATCGCTCCGAGCACTGGGTCGAGATCCGCATCAATGCTTCGCATCCAACTGAACAACCTGCTCGTAAAAAGGGCGAGGAGTATTTGGTCTGGCAGGGCACTTTACTGGAGAAGCGCGGCAAAGGGCAGGATAATTACGCGGCGGTGACGCGCAGCGAGATCGCAAGCGCCTGGAAGATCGCTGAAGCCGCCGACATCGAATCAAGTGGTAAAGGCGAGCGATCAGGTGACGAGCATCTCGAGCTTCCTCCTTTTTTCCGTCTTGATGAGTCTGCGTCTGATCTGGTGCTGCGCGTGCACCTCGATGCGTCGGCTCCGCTCCCTGAACCGGCTTGGCTGCGAAAGAACGAGGTGGGCGAATTGCTTGCGAGCCTTCAGCGTAGCAGCACTGGTACTGCAGGTAAGGCGGAAACAGCTGTATCCGTGGCGGCTGCACAACATGTATGGGCTGGGAAGATCGAGGTGATGGATCCGGATCCGCCGCCGTCCATGTCGACGTTCCTGTACGAGTGGATCAAGGAGTCGTTTGTCGGAAGTCAAAAGGACAGGCGCAAGTTTGTGGATGGGATGCTCAGTTGGAAAAAGAAGGAACACAGCAGCGCGGCTCGTGAGAAGATCAAATTGGAACGAGGCGCAGAAGCGGAGCTTGGTGAGAGACGCCTCAAGACGCAAGAAGGAACTATGGAGAAGGCCGAAAAAGAATCGGATAGCGAACGCGATGTTCGAGTGGCACGCTTGTTTGTCGATATGGTCTCGCGATTGATCAAGGGCGAGCGTGCGACTCTGCACACTGACAGCGCGACGAGCCACTTGGCACGCGCGCACGATTCGAGCTCGTGCACGTCGACTACGTATCCAGGCTTGTTCATGCTTGGCCTGTTGGACATCTCGCTCGACTCTGCTGATGCGCAAGCGGCCAAGCGACTTCGGCAACGCATCGACGAGATGCTCATCGAGATGCCTCGCGCAACACTGCTCAAAGCGGCCGATCTGGCGTTTAAAGATCTCGATGAGAGTGCGAGCAAGCGCTCTGCTGTGGCTGCGTCGACGCAATCTGCGCCAGCTAGCCGCAACCGTGCGCATCAGCCTCGCCACCACCACCGACGTCAGCATCCCGGCACAGCACACATCTCTCATCCTGCTGGCCGCCATGCTAAACGCAAACGTGCCTGACTTGCATCTCGCCTCCCCGCACCAACCCGTGACTCGCTCTGCCCATCTTGCTTGACTCACAACTCACAGACTGCCACGACACCGCCGTTTCGGCGCACGCCCTGCACACACGTCCCCCGTCCGCTCGTCCCTCTGTGGCGCCAGCGTGACACACGCGCGAGCACAGCCCTATGGCCAGCACAACGGACCGTGCACACTATACTCGTGCACACCGAGCACCAACACACCCCATCCCGCCATTCCGGCTAAACGCTAAATGGTTGGCTGTACATCCATTCTAGGACCTCGGTACCGAGTACAAATACAAGTGTCGAGAGATGGTGAATGCTAGGCATAGAACTTTTTGTTGATGAGATGAACGAGCAGGTTGACGTTGACGACGAGTTTGGCGTCTATGAGCGCGAGTGTGGCTTGGTTGTTGAACTGGGATTCGAGCAGATCTTCGATTCTGAGGTCGGCGCTTGCGCCTGCGGACGGACCGTTGAGGACCTGTATGGTAAAGACGCCTGGCTGATCTGAGCTGATTGTGAAGTGCACTTCGGCTGGAGCGGCGACAGGGGCGGTGGTGGACGCCGTGTCGGGCCTTGCGACTAGGCCGTCGACACTGACGACGACACCCTTGTCGAGCAACTTGCTCGCCGCATACTTGTAGCTTCCGAACTTGGGCACCTTTCCGCCATTCGCCTTGAGACTCCTCAGATGGAAGTACTGCTGGCTGAACGGGAGCACAAACCGCTTCTTGCCCTTGCGCCCGCCCTGCATCGTCTGCATGCTAGCATCAATGTAGCTGTGGTACGAATCAATCTGCTCCTGCAGATACGCCTTCTTGTCGTCCAGCGTCTTGAGCGTAGTGTGCATTGCCGTTTTCTCGTTGGCGCGCTGGATGCGTTTGCGGTGCTTGTTGCGGATGTCGATCGCGATCGCGTTCAGCATGTCCTGGTACTTGTTGGCACGCGACACCTTGCCGAGTTGTTCGAGCTGCAGCATGTTCTCCAGCGTCCGTGCCTTGAGTTCGGCAAAGCTTAGCCGTCGGACGTCTTCCAGACGCCCACCGCCCGAAGCTCCGCCGTACATCGCAAGTCCAGGCGGTCGAGATCCGCGCTGTCGCTGCCGATCTGCCGCAATCTCCAACGACACAATCTCCTCCCACTGCAACTCCTCCACATCCGTCACTGGTGCTACAAACACATCCACCAGCGTCTTGCCTGACTGCACCTTGAGCAGACACAGCACCAACCGTTTTGTTTCGACAAACAGAGCCTTGGTTTCCGCCTCAGGATCCTGTAACGTTGCCATACGCGAGACCAGCTCAAACGTAATCTCGCTATCACGCGCAGAATTGAGTTCCTGCGTATTCGACACGGGCGGCGCACCGAGCTCCTTGAGAACAACTCGAAGCGGATCTTCGGCTTGTGGCGCCAGGTGATCGATCTGCTGCGAGAGCAACAGATGCATCGAGTAAATCTCGTTGGGCGAAATGTAGATCACGGGCTTCTCCTGCACCGTATGGTCCAAGAACTCGTCGGCGCTGAACTGCATTTCTGCATCAGCACAGTCGATGATCCCGTACAGCCACTTGGTAAAGCGTTCCGACGCGTGCGACACGTAGTCGTTCAGCGGCTGCAAATACGGGTTTTCGTCGTTGAACAGTCGGCCCACGGCGATCTGCGTCAGCATCTTGGACACCTCAGCCAAGTTCTTGCGCTGAACCGGCCCAACTAGCGTCTCGACCACGTCGAAGCCTTCCGGCGCAACGATGGCTGGGTTCAGGTAGCGATAGTACACCAAGTGACCCACCACCTTGATCAGCGCATCTTGCGGTTCGTCGGGAAACTTGCTCTGCAGCGCACGGAACACTTCACGAGCAATGTAGCGCACACCGTATGGCATCTTGCGCGTCGACGACAGGATGGCCGACAGGAACGCCTCGGTGGTGGCACGCAATGATTGGAGGTGACGAATGAAGATGGTTCGTGCCATTGGATCGGCCAGCGCCTCGTTGAAGGCCACCTCGAGCGGCCGTCGCGACGGCTGGCCCGTCTCCATTTCCTCCTGATTGATCGTCGCGCGGTAGATGGCGCAAGGGTCCGTTTCAAGGTCGAGACCTTCCTGCGCCATAATGTCCGACACCAGCGGCCCCAGCAGATCCTTGAGATACTTGCGCTCCCGCGCACCGCGATTGTACTGCGCCACCAGCTTGATGAACTGCGCATTGCCTCGAATAAACTCCTGCACGGTCGAGACGAAGCCGAGCTCCTCTTCGACACAGCGCTGGAAGAGCTTGAGCAGCAAGAACTCTTCTCGTGCCTTTTGCGCATAGCCGAACAGCGTCAGCACGATCTTTTCCACCTGTCGCTTGTCGCGATCGGCCATCTCGATCTTGCCGACACGGGCAAAGAGACGAGCGAGATACTCGGGCCGCGTCTGTAGCGCGTAAAAGAGCTCTTGGTACAGCTCAAACTTTCTCCTCGAGGCACGATCCAGCGCGTGGTCGGCAAAGGGATCGTTGGCAGCCACCAGCACCGAGTTGCGCTTCTGCACGGCGGCTGCAGCATCGCGCTGACCCAGCAGACCGCGCTCATTCTTGGCCTTGATCAATTCTTCGATGCCGATCTTGTTTTTGACCAGCAGCGCGATCTTGGTGTCGAGTTCCGAGACGTCGCTCTCTAGCGTCTGCGATTCACGAATCGCACGAACCACGAGCTTGCGCAGGCGCTCGACCTCGATCTCGTCCTCAAAGTCGGCATCCGAGTCGTTGAGCAGGTGACCAAAGTTCTTGATCGTGGCGACTGGCACGTTCTTGCCCATGGTCAAGCTACGGTATTGCTCACCCTGCTGTCGACCTCGGAAGAGACTCTGGATTTTGACCACCTTGTCCATGTGCTCGTGGTAGTGGCGCAGTCGCGAGAAGAACTTGCGACGGCTCAGCGCACCTCGGATGAGAGACTGAAGGTGAATCGCGACGGGCTCGCTCTGGGTGATGTGGTTCCTCCACCAGTCGTACTCGAGACGCACCAGCATACCTCGAATGGCAGCTTGGATGCCAACAACGTCGGGCGTGACGAAATCGAGCTGCTTCTTTTGCTCTTGGTGCTTGCGACGTGCAAGGGCAGCTCGAGCGAAGGATTGAAGACCTCCGACGGCCGCCTTGACTTCGACCTTTTGCAAGGCGGAACGCATCCTGACGTGGTTCTTGCGAGCCAATACGCCGCGAACCTGGGCTTGAACGGCAGTGATGGCATCGCTCGAGCTGCGCAGGCCTCGAATGGTATTCAGCAAGTTTTGCTTGGCCAGAACGGAACGACAGGCAGCCTGCAGTCGGATGACATCCTCGGTCGAGTCGGCCAGACGGTAGATGAGGTTCTCATATGCTGCGCGAGCCAGACGACCACGAATCTGTGCCTGTAGGCCGACGACGCTGGTCTCGTGCTTGTCGAGCGCCTTGATGTTTTCAAAGAAACGACGACGGTAGAGAGCGCCGCGTACGCAAGCCTGGAAATTTTCGATAGCGCGAGCGTTGCCGATGTCGTGGACACGCTTGACATGCTCGACGTGCGTCTGACGGGCGAGCTTGGCTCGAACGGCAGCCTGGAGACCCACAAAAGTGCGTGTGCTGGTGTGAAGAGCTGCCTGCTTGCGGTGATGGGTGCGTCTAGTAAGCACACCGCGGATCTGGGCTTGTATTGTGGGAGCCCAGCGTGAAATGATACGGTCCTCTTCAGCTTGACGCTGACGAACTCGCTCTGCTTCAGCAGCTGCCGCCATGCGAGCCTCTTCTTGGTGACGACGCTGGATCTCGGCGTGGAGACGATCCGCGAAACGCACCCTAGCAACAAACGCGCGCGAAGCCGCCTGTAGCGCGACAACAGCATCAAGGTTCTCCATGAGATCGCGGTCGATGCGTTCCTGCTCAGTCTCGGGTTCGGGTTCAGGTTCGATGTTCATCTCCTTGGCGAGCGCCTTGCCGACGGCGCCAAACGAAGGCATGGCGACGCCGGATGCGTCGAGACCTTTCTGCGTCTTCTGAAGCTGATCGTCGGTGAACTCGAGCTTGCCAATGAGGTTTCCAACCTTGAGTGCTCTACCTTGACGTGCGAGGACATGACTGAGCGCATGGATGCAGTAGACCACTTTTGGGAAGTTTTTCTTTTCGTACAGGTCGGTGAGCTCGAATTGGAAAAAGTGAGGGAGGCCGACCTTGTTGATGAAGGAGAAAAAGTAGTTGATGTTGTCCGTGTGACGGTACTGGAGCTTGGGATGGACAAAGATGCGTGGTACGCATTCGGGCTCGAAGTTCTTGGCGAGCTTTGCGAGGAAGATGCCGTTGCGCATCTCGTTCTCCATCTCGACCACATCACCGAGATGCTCGCCGACGTGAAGCTCCATCCACTCTTTGGCCTCTCCACAGTGGCAAAGGTACTCGTAGGCCTGGAGAAGGTGACGCTGCGTGTCCATCCACTTGCTCGAGCTTGTCAGGGGGAGGTTGGAAGAGGTGGTCGAGGGACGGCCCAGAGCCATGGTGCCGGGGCCATCTGCGCGGGCAAGACGGATACGACCGTGGAGACCGGCAACGTCTTCGGCACCTGTGGTGATACCTGGAAGCACGATCTCGCCCTCTTGATCCTCGCTCTCCATTCTTCCGGGGCGTCCGGGCTTTTGCCAGCCCTCCTGGATGGTAGGCTCGAGGTTGAGACTGTTGAGGCGATCTGCGAGTGGAGCGCTGGAAGCACCCAAGCTCTGTGTGCGTTGACCACGCGAGCGACCGACGGTCATACGTGTGTGGCTATGCTGATCGCCGAGTGTGCCGAGTGTGCCGAGTTCGTCGGTCTTTTGGGTGAAATCCTTGATCATCTTGAGCGCGCCAACGCTGGACCTCTTGAGGTCCTTTACGCCTCCAAGATGAAGCTGAGATGGGCCAGTGGCGTTGGAGCCAGGGTAAGCACCGTTGCTTGCATTACTCCAGAAGCTGCCGTGCTGTTTGGGTGTCGAGGGTGACTGAATCCAAGAGCTATCGTCCTTTTTGGGCGAGGAGAGCGGCGAGTCGTAGCTGAGGTTCTTGGTGGGGGAAACTGCACGATCGTAAGGGTCCTTGGTGGGTGAATATGCCCGAGCACGGCCGACAGTGGACGAGTTGAAGAGGTTGTCGCGTGGTGCTGGAGGCATGGACGTGGGACGGCCATTGACGCCTCGCGATGCAGCTGGAAAGGTGGCCTTGCTGAAAGTGGCTGGAGCGGGCGAGGTGGTGGGAGCACCGATCGAGTGATTGGAGCCGGAACTAGAGAGAGTGGTGTTGGAGCCAAACGTACTGACGGATGCGCCCAAGGGTGAGGCTGTTGGGCTATGAGCCAAGGCAGCAGCGCGAAGCTCAGCGGCACGATGAGGGTCGAGTGAAGCCGTGTGACGATGTGGAGCTGGGAAGCGGCGGATGGAGCCGGAAGGTTGGAGGCCTGTGCGTGGTGCGGTGTCGAGGGAGGAAGCGAGCGAAAAGGTGCTGCTACGAGAAGCGGAACGCTCGAGGTATTTGGATTGGTAGGCAAAAGGGCTGGCGCTGGCGTTGGCGCTGCCACTGCCACGAGCGTTAGGGCTGGCGGCAGGCAGGGTTGGTTTGGCTTGCTGGTCCATCATGATGGCAGTCCTATGTTAGAGAGAGCGGACGGTGGTGTATGCCGACGCACTACACCAGAGAAGAAGTTACGATAGGCGCGATGAGGAGGTGGTGGAAGTGGATGCGTGGCTAGGGCGTATCACTTGGTCGTCGTACAAGAGCAACGTTGACCGGACTGTATTAGATCTACCGCGAGCGTGTCAACGTGATGGAGGAGTCGGCGGGGGAGAGAAAGGGGTGAGTGTCGTGATGATTTGTGGTCGACGTCGTCGTGACGGTTGGACGTTGGACGTTGATGGTGGTGGTGATGTTGACAAAGACGGAGCCAAGGTGTAGTGGAGGAAGAGTGAAATGTGAATTCTATGGGTGTTTGCCGCTTCGAACGGGCAAGAAGCGGGACATCTGCGTCTAGTTCTGCTGGGCCTGCAGAAAAGTCGAACAAGATGCTTTTAGGGGAATCGTGAATCGCAAAAGGGGGTTAAGTCAGGTTATACGCCAAAGTGGTGAGTGTATGAAACCGCGCGCGCATCCCAACCCGCACAGCATCCGAAGCAGACCACTAAACCCTGCGTCTCGAAAACTGCGATGACGATGAGCATGAACGAATCTTTCCCCTCTCTATAATCACGCACCAACACACGAGCTTGACAAGCTGACAGTCACGAGTCGATGCACTTGCGAACCCTTCGAGTTGAGTCTCCCACACAGCCTCAGACGCTCTGATTTGGGTCGTGGACTGGGGTCGAGCAACGAGCGAGCTAACTAAGAGAAAGAGAGGCGGAATCTCACGAATGAGGCCATGCCATGAAATTCACGATTGTGAATACGTAAAGAAATCCCAAACATCGGAAAAGGGGCGGTTTTTTTACTGTATATTTTGAGAATAGTCGTGAGTTACGAAGCAAGAATCACGAATCGTGAATCACGAATCACGAATGGTGTTGTTCTCGGTTGCCAATACAATCTTATCCGGAATTGTATATACGGCGTGTCACTCAGGGGCAAGCTCTGGGTTGAAATTTGTATTGATCTCTTGCGCTGAAATTCGCGATTCACGATTTGTGAATCACGAATTCGGCAAGTCGTGAGTCTGTGAGACGCGTTGCGCTGATCAGGCTGCGCTGCCACTAACCCTCATCCAGGCTGATGCCAGCCAGATTTCCGATTCCTGGTCGATTCGTGAGTGGTTCTACCTATTCACAGATGTTCACAATTGCCTGCCCCACAGCAAGCAGACACCAACTGCCATCGATCAACTGATCGCGCTGAAAGAGTTAGCAGCGACGGATGGCGATTCCCAGTCACCAGTGAGCTCCTAAGCTGGTACGACAAGCCTCGTCGTGTTGCAACGAGCGATGAACAAAGCACACTGCAAGCAACCTCGCTGTGCACGCCATGGAGACGTGCGTGCAGCATCACGTCAACGCGACAAGCTACAGTTGCCAAGTCAAGTCTGGCTATCAACTCACACTATAAAAGAGCAAGATGGTGAGCAGCGAGGTCAGACGTGTTCTTGTCTCGTCTGGCGCGTGTTCTGCGTCACGTGAGCAGGGCTTGTCCAGAATTCACGTTTCACGAGTCACGTTTTGTGATTAACATTCGTGATTCACGATTCACAATTCACGATTTGCCATTTCTAGCCTTGACGCTCCGCTTTCACACATGCCAGTTTTGGACCGTCTTGAATTCACGATTCGTGATATGCAATCACGAATGATTGTGGGTGGGATTCGTGACGATTCTCTGGCGCCAAACCAGCGCCGACAATACTCTCTCTCACGTCTCGAATCTTGACTTGCTAGAAACTCGACTGGTTTGTCACAGTTGCGCTTGTCCGTGCAAGGTTACATGATGGTACACTCGTCGTTAGCTGCTCCTCCTGCGCCACCGAATCCAGGCAGGCTCTCGAGCTCAGCCGGCATATCCCCCACAATCTGCTTGGGTGGGCTACCACAGTCCTGCATCTGGTTCATCAGCTCCTGCACCCTAGCCGCCTTGACTTTATCCTTGGCATCGTAACCTGGTTCGTCAAAGATCTTGACGATCTCGGTGATGTATCTGCTCTGCTCTTCGTATCTCTTCCTGTCTTCTGCCGAGATACTGGCCGATTCCGGGCCGGCGAGGTAGGCGGGGTACTTGTCGCGTAGCTCCTTGAGTGGTTCGTACAGAATGTCACGCGACATGAGTTCGTCCATCATTCCTTCCAGCATCTTGGTGAGTTCCGGATTGTCCATTGCGCCCTCGAGCCCGGACAGGTCACCAGAGCCGCCCAGCGCGGCAAGCAGTTTGGCCATCTCTTCGCCCTCGGCACCAGACAGACCCGCAAATGGGTTGTCCGACGACGCAGAGTCAGCGGTCGCTGACGCATCCGATTCTTTGAGCTTAGCCATGGTGGCGGCGATCGCATCGTTGAAGTTGCCTGGTTTCGCCGTTCCAGAGCCGGTAGAGCCAGCTGCAGCAGATCGTCTCGATGGTCCAGCGTCGGTGGTAGGAGCAGCAGCATCGCCGGCGCCGCCAAATCCAGCCATCATGGCCTCAAACTGCTTCATAAGCTCTTGCTCATTGAATTCCTGTCCTCCAGCTGCCTCTGTTCCAGCTCCAGCTCCACCGACAAGCCCTTCAGCGTCGGTGTTGGCTTGGCTACCGAGCTCTTTCATCAAGGCTTGCATGCCTTGTGCCAACTCTTTGGCAAAGTCTTCCGAGAGCATGTCGTCCAGTCCAGCATCATCTTGAGCATCTACGCCTACCGAAGCACTTGTAGTCTGCTTTGTATCTACCGCCGCAGCTGTCGGTTCCGCCGTCGGATCCGTTGTCGTCTTGGTTGCGGCGGCACTTGGGTTTTGCGCAGTAGTCGAGCTAGAAGGCTGGTCGAACTCGTCCAACACGTCTATCCGCAGTATAAGAATCGACCGCGACGAGAAGTAGGTCAGCTTTGATTTACAGCATTCTGGTGCGAGGAGCGGTGCAACGTACCATCTAGGTCATCCAGATTGTCGACTTCATCCTCGACGTGTGCAGCTGCTGGAGGCGCGGTTTGTGCGGCCGGAGAAGGATTGCTTGTCATGTCCGCGTACGTGTGTCTGCGATGCGCGATGCGCGATGTCCGAGTCAAGCTTACGTTGCCAGTGCTCCAAGTGCGCTGGTGGTCGGCGAATCGTAGTACACTGCCAAACTGTGGTTGAAAGGCAAGCGAACAACCAAGTGCGAAGGGCGGAAGTGCATGTGGGGTAGCCAAGCCGGGCGAGTCGGCCTTCGCAATTTCCAGTTGTGAGTCGTGAGTCTTGAGTGGGCGCCAGTCAGAGTCACAGTCACGAGTTGGTAGCGCTGCTCGCCCGGCCACTTTCAACAACCGGAGGCGAGCGACACCAAACTCAGTCACAAAGTCCAATCACGAATCAGCAGCCTCGCTTTATGTTTCGTGTTTTGCAGCTGGCAGAAAAATCGATGTGTGAATTCACGATTCACGATAGTGATTTTCGTGATGGTGATTTTTGGACCATAGATCGTTAGAGCGCATATAGATACATTACGCTGACTTTCGTGTCTCACGTCTCTGACGCGTTTGTGCCCCGGGCGGTGCGCGCTTTCACCGTCGCCCGCCAAAACCGCATGCTCCGACCAAGTAAAACTCACGACTGTGAATCGTGAATGCACGGTTGCCGCAGCCCATCTCAATGTGAGCACCAAAGGCAGCAAGACGGAAGAAATCACGAATCGCGCCAGGCTTTGATGAACTCGCCATGGTGAATGCGGTTGTCGTATGGTCGGTTTGCATTGCAGGAAAAGTGACGAGTGTGAGTCGCACCAGTGCAATCGTGAATGCGTGCATGGCTTGATGAACCTCTCGTCCACACAACCACCACCATCGTTTTTGAAGATTGACGTTTCAGCGCCATGTCGGCTGCACCGTACGAATGCAAATGGGGCATCCTCGCCACGGGTGGGATTGCGCAGACGTTCTGCAAGGACTTGCTCATCGATCCTTCGACGCGTTCTGTGTCAGATGTCAGGCATACGATCGTTGCGGCTGCGTCGTCGACGTCTGCGTCGCGCGCCGCCGAGTTTCTTGACAATGTGGGCGTTGCTCGCAACACGGCTCGCGCCTATGGCTCGTATACCGAACTTGTCTCGGATCCAAATGTGTCGATCATCTACATCGCCACTCCGCACACTTACCATTACGAGAACGCGCTGCTCGCTCTGCATGCTGGCAAGCACGTCTGTTGCGAGAAACCGTTCACCATCAATGCTGCACAGACCGAGCATCTGATCAAAGTGGCTCGTGCCAAAAACGTGTTTTTGATGGAGGCCGTATGGTTGCGCTTCTTCCCGATCGTGCTCGAGATCCAACGGCTAATTCATAAGGAGCGCATCCTCGGCGATGTGAGAAGGGTGTATAGCGATTTCGGTCTGCAGTTCAAACCGGATCCGAAGCACCGACTGTTCAATCCGGAATTGGGTGGTGGAGCACTGCTCGATCTGGGCATCTATGCGTTGACCTGGCAGATGCTGACCCTGTACCAAGATCCGCGAAACCACCTTTGTGCACCAGAGGTCAAAGGCTCGATCATCAAATCAGCGCTGACAGGTGTCGATGAATTCACTACGATCCTTCTGAATTTTCCTACGGCTCGTACACAGGGCATTGCAACCACCAACATGTCGATCCGCTCCTCGGACAAATACGTCGTCCTCATTCAAGGAACCCTCGCGGACCTCTCGGTCGCATGGCCTCCGTACAGACCCGAAAGCTTCACCATCCATCAAAAGGATGCCGACGGAGCATACACTGGCATCCAAGAAACAAAACACTTCGCCATCCCAGGCCACGGAATGTTCTGGGAAGCAGACGCATGCGCACGTGCCATCAGAGACGCCAAGCTGCAAGAACCCACATGTTCCTGGGCCGAATCCACTCTCACCATGCAGATCATGGACCAGGTCAGGTACGACAACCACTTTCGATATCCAGACCACTTGGAAGCTACCCAAGACAATTAGCTGCCCAACTCATGATTCGAAACGGCGTAGTTTTTGTGATTCTAGGTTAATTTCTGATGTTCCGGATCCGGTACTATTGACGGCGTACAGTGTATAATAAATTGACGTGGCGAGACGAGACGAGAAACCAAAACAAAATCACGAATATAGAGTGCGACTCACGACTAGCTGCTTGAAAGCGATCCGATCACTGCCTTCCGACGAATCTGCTGAACCACTCTGTCCAGCCGATGGCGACGCTGTTGCCGCCAGCTGCACGATCGATGGTGCTCTTCAACCTGTCGTAGTACTCGGGCATACTTTTAGGCTTGAGCATGTTCTCTGGTAGTGCATACTTGAGCTGTACCTTGTTCTCCTTGAGCTCGCGCAGCAAAGCAAGGCTCTTTTTGGCGTACTCGAACTCGGCCTTTGTCAGACATTTCGTTGCGGCCACAGCATCGCGTGGCGAGATGGCTGAATTCTTTGCGTGAACCTGTTCCGGATCAAGCGACGCCTGAGATTGGGCGCTGAGAAGCGCAGTTTGGGCGGCAGCGCGGATCGATGCTCCAAAATCGATCTCTGGTCGCAGCGCATCCTTCGGCCACGACTGTGCAAGCTCGATAAAGTGCGTGTACAGCGTCTGGATCTCGTCCGCGCTAGCCTGAGCCACAGCAGTCGAGCATCGAGTAGACGACGAAAACGCACGCACCTGCTGGTTCTGCTGCTGCTGCTGACCCGCTGCTCCAGCGTGCGCACGAGCGTCGACCGACGAGGAGTGCGTCGATCGCTGCACCTGATCGCGTACAACCAGCAGACACGACTCGATGATGTCGACCGCCTTATCCACCTGTTCCCTAGTCACGGTCAAGCTGGGCAGAATCCTGATGGTATCCGATCCAGCGGTGAGGATCAGCAGTCCACGCTGACGAGCGAGCTGCACCACCTTGGCCGCATGAGAAGCGTCTTTGGTGCTGATACCGGCAATGAGACCTTTGCCACGCGGACTGGGTTTGCCAGCGCTGGGATCGTCGAGCAGCAGGTCGGGGAACATGGCGACCAAATTTTTCAGACGACCGAACAGTGCCTGCGACGACTCTTTCATCGATTCACCCAACTCGTTGCTCGAAAGACGCCCAAGAACGTGGTGCGCAATACGGCTGGTCAGCGGTCCACCACCGAACGTCGTACCGTGGTCGCCGACAGCGATCAGGCTCGCCACGCTGTCACGCATGAGCACTGCACCAATAGGGAAGCCGTTGGCGAGCGGCTTGGCCATGGTCACCATGTCCGGGTGCGCACAAGTGGGGTAGTCGCTGTGACACCACAGCGTTCCAGTACGGAAGAGACCACATTGGATCTCGTCGTAGATGAGCATGGCGCCCACCTCGTCGCATCTCTTCCTAAGCGCTTGCAGGAACTCGAGCGAGGCAGGATAGATCCCACCTTCTCCCTGAACCGGCTCTACAATGACACCGGCCGTTGTTTCGTCAATGAGTGTCTCGACACCAGCAACGTCGTTGTAAGTACCAGTGCGGACGTCTCCGATCAGAGGAGCAAACGGAGCCTGGTACTTGGGGTTGGGCGTCATGGCAAGCGCACCCATCGTTCTGCCGTGGAAAGCATTGGTGAAGCTGACAAGACCCGTCTTTTGGGAGCTGCCTTTGTTCGCGTGGTTCTTGGCAGCCTTCCTGGCAAACTTGAGTGCGGCCTCGTTAGCCTCGGTACCCGAGTTGGCCAAAAACACCTTGAGGCCGGCTGTGCCGTTGTCTTGGGGCTTGGAGCCCTTTTGGAATCCGAGACCACCCAGCTGGTGCGTCAAGGTGACCATGCGATCCGCGAGCTCACCCGACCATTCGTTGTGGTACAAGTTGCTGGCATGCACGAGCTTGGCGCTCTGTTCGGCAGCGATCTCGGCGATCTTAGGATCGGCATGGCCGAGCGAGTTGACGGCGATACCGGAGGAGAAGTCGAGATATTTGCGTTCCGTGTGGCCGGCGTTGGTGTTGGGATCGGCGGCAGCGTAGAGGTCCAGACCGTTGCCACGGGTAAAGATGAGTTGAGGACGAGAGTAGGTGGCCAGGACCGAGTGTGAAAAACGGTCAAGCGTGTCGGCGATCTTGGAGCCTCGAGAAGCGTCGCCGTCTGGATGCGAGAGCGAAATGTAGTCTGCACAGGGCTTCTTTGTGGAGCTAGCGGCGTGTGTGGCAAGCAGGCGGGCTGGCTGTCGCAGCACTCGACCAGCGACAGGTCGCCTCATCGCGGATGAGAGGACGACGCGAGTGGCAAACATGCTGAAATGTCCGCAGTGGCCACACTGCAAAGCAATGCTCGGTAGATATGTACGTGGTGTGCGGTAAGAAATGTAAAGGCAGCTCAGCCTTAAAAGTATGGTACTGCGATCCAAACCGGCGTTGATGATGGTGAAAGGTGGTTAGAAGAATCTATTCGTCTCGAGTAGAATCAATCACTGAATCATGTATTTCTCGACTCACCTCGACTTGACTCGAATTCACCGTCGTGACTCGTCAAGCATTCACGATTTGAACTGCACGAATCTGTGAATCTGCGAATAGGTGTGTAGCTAAGATAAGGAAATCCAACCTGAATCACCAATCCGACATGTGGAGCGATGATGCCTCACAAAAAGCACAAAAAGAGAATCGTGAATCACAGAATTACACCGTGGTGAGTCTGTCAGCTTGTTTCGACTTTTTACCAAAATCTTAACAAGTTTTTTTTAAAAAAATCAATCGCCTTTTCTAAATCAGCTCATCTTTCGTGATCAATCTGTGAATCGTGAATCTGTGTTGAAAGGGTTAGTTTGATCATCGCCCTCAACCCTTCGCAACTCGTGACTCGGATAGCTTCTTTGCGTGGGACACGGGCGCGGTTTCCTCTTCTACCTCAGTCGTCGAAAATGAATCAAGCTACCAAGCCTACAGCTTCTTCTTTGCAGCAGCATACATCCCTGTTCACCGCGTTCGATAGCTTTCAATCACGACTGAATTCAATGGAGGTGCAGAACTGAGCTACGCGATGATGAATTTGACCAAAGAGACAGACACTGACAAGAAGGAACGTGACTAACTGGAAAAAAGGAGAGATTCAAGCGAGCGAGCACCACCGAGGTCAGGGAGCAGCAGAAAGTCCAACACTGCTGCTAGCGCTCGACAACCTCGATCCAAAGCTCATACCGTTGCCCCCAAAGCTCGCCGCACGTGGGCTGGCACATAGCTTGGACATGGCATCTTTGCGCAGACGGCTGTTGATGCGCGCCTGGAAGTTGACTTTGTGGAACTCGGTCGGTTGGCCCTTGGGTTGTCGACGCGGCTGGATGGGTGGCAGCGTCAGACCGGCATTGTTGATCGTCTGATTGCCATCCGAGATGCCATTGTTGCCCTTAAAGGCACGGTGCTGCGGCGCACTCGACAGGTGGATGGCACGCGAGATGGGTTTGGGTGCCGTCATGGGCGCCGTCATGCCGGCCGAAGTAGAAGCACTGGTCACCCCTCGGCCCAACGAACCGTAGCGGCTATTGGCAATTTGAGTCTGTGCCATCGTCGTCGTGTTGTGCGGCCTGGGCGTGCTCGATAGAGCCTTGCCGGAAAGTGTGCTGACCTCGAGATCTTCCTCGCTTGTCTCGGGCGTTTGGTCACCCTCGACCTGATCGTATTCCGACTGAGCCCTAGAGCCCTCCGAGGCGCTGTCATCAATCACGATCGAGGGGGTCATGGTGCGAGATCGCATCGAGAGAATACTGTCGGCGGTGCCTGAAGAAGGTCGCACGCCTTTGCGCGAGTGGATGCTTGATGCGGGCGATGCAACGCGTTGACCGGGAGGCGTAGGCATCCTGTCTTGGCTGGGCACAGCGCTTCCCCGCCAGCTTCGCTGCTCCAGAGGCGTGCGGGAGGGCGAGGGACCTTCGCTGCTGACCTTGCGAGAGTGACGGTTGAGGATGTTTTGCAGCTGCAACTGTTGTTGTTGTTGTTGTTGTTGTTGTTGCTGCATGGCCTGCTTTAACACAGCATCGTGGTAAACAGAGCTCGACAGGTTAGATTCGAGACCCATGGTCTGGTAAAGCTGCTGAACTTGGCGCTGTCGCAAGCTGGCCTGGATGCTAGCCTGGGCGGCTTGCCTCTGCTCCTGTGCAGAAGCAGCGGCGACTTGAGCCTGGTTCATCAAAGCTGCGTGGTGCGAAGAGCCGGCGTCAAAGTCACCATTGCCTGCTTGCAGCTGAGAGAGAAGGAAGCGCTTCTGAGCAGCAAGCTGTTGCTGACTGTACTGGTTAGGGTTGAGGTGTTGTTGTTGTTGTTGCTGCTGCTGCTGCTGCTGCTCCTGGAGCGCCTGGAGGCGGAGCAGCTCCATCTGTTGCTGTTGAACTGCAGCGTGCTGCTGAGCGAATTGTTGCTGAAGCTGCATCTGCATGTACGGCTGCTGTTGGTTGTAGCTGTTGGACTGAGCGTACTGCTGCTGTTGCTGCTGCTGCTGATTGTACCCGTGACCGTTCTGATAGCCCTGATAGCCCGATTGTGCGTCCAGATGACCAAGCGAAAGGCTAGATTGCAGACGCATGGCAGCCAGCTGGTCCTCAAGACTGGCTTGCGACGCAGAAATATCGCGAAACGAGTCTTGGGTTCTGTATGCGCTGTTCTGCTGCTGACGGTGATGTGTGTTCTGCTGGTAGGGAGGTGTATGGGCGTCGCGGCCACTCGACTGTTGCGAGTTGGTCTGGGATGGGAAGATGGAACCGAGTCCTAGACCCTCGGTGCGAAGACCGAGGATAAGGTCAGAGCGGTTCGGGTAGGCGTTAGAGCCGTAGTAAGGTTGGTTGGAAGTGTTCATCGTGCGAGATGGACGAGGTGGTAGGCGAAACGACTTGAGAGGGTGATAAAAACTTGTAGCCAAGAAACCTGCCTCGGAGACAAGATGTTAATGTTACAGGGCCTTGCAAAGGACAAAGATGGGGAAAGAGTCCAGCGAATGATAGTGAACCCGGGGAATGTCGAGGGCAGGATATGCTGAAAAGTGCTTTTGAGCAGCAGGTATATAAATCGATTCTTCGAGCCACAGACGAGAAATAGAGGAAACGATACTGAGATAGAGATAGCCAGGTAGAAAGAGACTTGCTCTGCAGGCTGCGATCAACGCTTGTTCGAATGGAGATGGGCGGAGGAGCAGCCAATCTGAACGACCCAGTATAGTGCAAAGAAAAAGGCGAGGCGCAAGTTGGGAAGGTGAGCGCTGTGCGGCACTACACCCGCAACGAAGAAGTTCAAAAAAGGAAAGGGATGTAATGCGGAAGCAAGAAGGGAGATGATGGCAAGCCGGAGTTTGACGCCGAGGTGGAGAAGTCGACGTTGAGACGCCTGGAAAGAGGCCCCTGACTTGCGTGGTGAGCTGGAATGATACTGCAACACTGGACTGCAGGGAAAAGAGGCGGGTTGCACTGAGATAGAACGATGCAAAGCGACGAGGTGGGGCCAAAGGGAAGCTCACAGCCAATGGCGAGTAATGAGCGGCGCCTGATCGAGATGGGTTAGGTGGGTGAATGTCGATGCAAATAGGACAAGCGACCGAGAGATGGGTCGGGCGCTAGGAGTGTTGTTGCAAGACTGGGTGCGAGTGATTTGGTGAGACGAGGATGAATGGACAAGGGAGATGAGAGGGATGGCGAAGATGTGGGTTTTAGAAAGCCGGGTATGATTGATTGGAAGGGCGAAGACCACTAGCGTAGCGGGGTAGACGTGGCGAGACGGAAGATTTGAAATCTGTTAGGGGTTTGTTGATCGAGCTCAAAGTGGGTTGATAGGAGCGAAAAAGGTAGACTTGAACGAGGAAATGGTCGAAGAGGGCCGAATGTGGCTGTCTGAATCGTTGAAGAGAGATGAAAAAGTGGCGACACCAAAAGACCAAAAAGAAAAGAGGAAATACGCGGAGAGAAGGACAAGCGCAAATGGAACAAGGCCGATATAGGATCGAGACGAGACGAGACGTTCAAAGGGGAAAGAGAAGGGAGAAAGGGGGATTGACAAGACAGTGATGGTGGAAGAGAGGTGCAAAGATGGCGACAGCGGTGGCGACCCGATCAAATGCTCAGCTCGTCAGCTCGTCAGCTCGTCAGCTCGTCAGCTCAACAGCTCGACAGTTCTTGAGCTCTTCAGCCAGCGCGCACCGCGCGCACATTCAGAGGCGGGACAAGCCGCAATAATCACGAATCACGAATCGTAAATCGCAAGTTCACGTTTGGGCTGTGGGAAAATTCAAGGTTTGCGAACACGTCTCAGCTCACAGGCTGACTTTGTGTTTGTGCATGTTGTGTATGTGACTTGCAAACAGCGGTGACAGCTCGCCCTACGTTTAACTTTGATCTCCCAACATGAAACGCTGGATCCGGCTGGACCGATGGATGATGAGCTTGCTACTGTTGGCGCAGCATCAACGTCACCAACAATCGACAAGATCGTCATCGGTTGGTAAGACCCCCTCTCAACTTGACTGATCTGGATCATCTTGATCCTGCTTGGTTGTTTTGTCTTGTTCAACTTCATCTGCAAGCCATGAGCGTGAATTGTGAAAGATATGATAACCTCTAGTTGGCTTGCAGGTTGTGTTGTCTGGCCATGTCTGTTAACGAACCCGCCTTTGTTGTACCATTCGTGAAAAGCGTCTCACTAGACAATGGCAGAAAAGTCAAGACAGGCGAGCCAGCACAGCAAGCGACTTCGTGTCTGCCAACACGCCTCGCCACTTTGGCTGCACTCACCACTGCGAGTCACCAGTCAAGGCGTCTCAGCCAGCCAAACCTGGTAAGGAAAAAAAGAAAAAAGAAAAAGAAAAAAAGGGACTCCCGAATGGTAAGCTCGATTGATGCAGCGCGCGCCAAGACTGAGACCCTGCTTGCCTGGCGCTTGCACACTGTGACTCTCGCTAACTTAACTAACGGGTCGGAGTGTAGGAGTCTGGGAGTCCTGCGTCAGAATCCAAATGCGATGCTAGCTGTCGTCGAAACACGCGGGACGGTTGGACGTGTAAATTGGTTCTCGCTTGCTTGTGCCAGGCAGACACACACACACACACAGTCACCTCGTACTCCCCAACAGCCGTGAGTCAAAATCATCCCAAACTCATCTCAGATACGAGCATGACATGGTACACCACATCGGTAGAACTCGATGAGCGATGCCTCACCCTGGTTTTCAATAAATCAATGCGATCCAACCAACCGCCATCGTATGTCTGAGTGTAGATGCTTGTCACGCTCTTGCTTCGTTCTAAGAAGGCATGTCCTTCGCAGGTTGGTTCTCTTTGGTTAATAAATAAAATAAAACAAAACGATCACAAAGCACGAATTACGAATCACGAATCTGTGATCGCGAAAGACCGTCCAATTTAAAATAAAGTCTTGAACTTAACTTGGACCTGTACTTGCACTTCCACTTGAAGCTTAATCGCTATACCAAAAGATTTCCAATCGGATTTGGATTGTATTCTTCAACTCTTCCACGGTCCGTCAGACGTGTCCCTGAATCGTGATTCGTGAATGAGGCATAGGTGTTAGGCCGATGAAATTGGCAAAACAAGAAAAGAAAAAAACGGGCGCGTGGCGTGGCGTTAGGTTTGTGAATCACGAGTTGTGAGTTGAACCCTTTCAGCAAAGACACGAAGCCGTCAAGGCCGAAGGGCCAAGCTGGTGGTGCATTCGTGATTCACGATTCGCGACTGACATTCTCGGTGCAGTGTCAGGCGGTCAAGCTCGTTGTCGGCGCTCGGCTTTAGATCCTGGGGAAAGCTTTTACCCCACACTCACAGGATCGGGAAGCTTGACAAGAAGGTCGAGACGTGCTGATTGCCTTCGTCGTCACCACCACCCCGAGCCCATACGCCAGCTAACAATGACCTCGTCTGCAGCCTTCTCCATGAGCCGTCTGCGCTTAGCCCCGAATGTTCGCGTCTCAAGATGTACGGTCGTGGCGCAAGCGTCCATGACCTCGACCCGCTCCTTGGCTTCATCTTCTCTGCTGCGCAAAGATGGCAATGAACCTCAAGGTCATTTGCCCGGCCATCCATCCTCGGTGTTTCTCACGTCGCTCAATGACAGCTTCTTTGACAGCGTCAAGCCGAAAACCCTGTCTGGCAACAAGAACTCCCAAGGAGGCATCCCCACGTATCGACTCATGGATGGTGTCGGACGTCTCTTGCCCGGTGTCACCCAAGAAATGATCAACATCACCCAACAAGAAGCAGTCAAGATGTACCGCACCATGCTGCTTCTTCCTCAAATTGATGTCATTCTATACAACGCGCAGCGCCAAGGTCGAATTTCCTTCATGATGACTTCGTATGGCGAGGAGGGAGCCGTGATCGGAAGTGCTGCTGGTTTGGACGCCAAAGACGAAGTGTTTGCACAGTACAGAGAGTCGGGTGTGTTGCTGTGGCGCGACTTTTCGATCGATCATTTCATGTCGCAGGTGTTTGGTGCCGAGGATGATCTGTGTGGTGGAAGACAGATGCCGATCCACTTTGGCAGTACCCAGCACCACTTCCATACCATCAGCAGTCCTTTGGCTACGCAGATTCCGCAGGCTGCTGGTGCCGGCTACGCGCTGAAAAGGACCAAGGGAAGGGAGGGCAACGTGGTCATCTGCTACTTTGGCGAAGGAGCAGCGAGCGAAGGTGATTTTCATGCGGGCATGAACCTTGCCAGCACCACGAGCAGCCCTGTCATGTGAGTATCTAGGCTTCCAAGCCTTCCAAACACAAGCTTGTGTTGGTTGGAGCAACCGAATCACGATCGCTCACCTGTTTCACTTTTGTTCTGGTCTTGGTCTCTTGCGAAATTTCCTTGCAGCTTCTTCGTACGCAACAATGGCTTTGCGATCTCCACGCCAGCTGCCGAGCAGTTCCGCGGAGACGGTATTGCATCTCGAGGCCCAGGCTACGGCATGCTCACCATCCGTGTTGACGGCAACGACGCACTCGCCGTCCGCTCCGCCGTGCAAGCAGCCAAATCCAAGGCGCTTTCTGAACAGCGACCCGTGCTGATCGAGGCTATGACCTACCGCGTCGGTCACCACTCGACCTCGGACGACTCTTCGGCCTACCGCTCCAAACAGGCAGTCGAAAGCTGGAAGCAGATGGACAATCCTCTACACCGCATGCGAAATTACCTCACCGACCGTGGCTGGTGGAATGACGAGCTGGAAGAGGAAACCAAAGCTGGTCATCGCAAGAAGGTGATTGAAGCCATGGCTAGAGCCGAGAAGAAGAAGAGGCCCAAGCTGAGCAGTCTCTTTGAGGGAACGTATCGAGGCGAGTTGCCATCGAACCTCAAGCAACAACGCGCCGAGCTCGCTGAGCTGCTCGAGAAATACGGCTCGTTGCCCTCTTGGTCCAAGGAGATCGCCAAGCATGCGCATGCGGGTAAGGATATGGAACAGTACCGCGAGAAGTAGAGCTTTGTCTTCGCTGTCATTCTAAATGCATACATACTCTTCTGCCTTGCTGATCTGTGGTGGAATCTGCGAAGCGAGAGAACAAAAAAGAAGAAAAAAACACAGACATAGTCAAGTGTTGGTCTCTGAGCGACTTGACTTGTTGGACCCTGAATCAGCAGGATGAGCGAGGGAAAAAAAAATCCCGGACAGGCGAAAAGAAAAGACGAAAAGAAAAGAGAGGCAAGACAAGGCGAGGCGAGGCGAGGCGAAGCGAAGCGAATCAAAGCTGCACAGGTGAAAAAAGACAGAGGCGTACATCTTACTGCTCGTCTTGGTCCATCATCTTAGGGATCAACACGCCCCATATACAAAGGCGAGGATGTCGTACGTGGTGCAAGCAGGTCTCTTCGCTGGTGGCTTGGTAGTCGGAGCCGGAGGAGCTGTGCTCCTCTCTGGATCTCGAGCGTCTGCCGTCCCGGCGACCGTGTGTACCAGCGAACAGCAAGCTCCGGGCAAGCCGATTCTGACACCCGCACCTTGCTCTTCGTCCAAGGTGGCCGTGGTTGATTCTGGCTACTCGTCCGACTCGCTCGGCCCGGCAGGCTATCCCGGGCCCGTGTCCGACTTTCTGCGACACGCAGCCTACGTCTCCTCGTACGACCGTCGACTGCGTCATCCGTCATGGACCGCAGAACACCTCACCGCTGCGTCGCTTCAACGACCACCCAATGCGCCCAAATCGGATCGATCCAACTCTGTGTTCAAAGAGGATACTCGCATCCCCGAACTGTTCCGTGCCAAAATGGCCGATTACTTCCGTTCAGGCTACGATCGTGGACACATGGTGCCTGCTGCTGATGCGAAGTCGTCACAGCTGGCGATGGACGAAACGTTCTTGCTCACCAACATCGCACCTCAAGTCGGGGCTGGCATGAACAGGGACTACTGGGCACATACCGAGGACTTCGTTCGAAGACTCACGTCGAGGTTTGCCGACCTCTACGTGTTTACCATTCCACTGTACTTACCGAGGCAGTATCCGGATGGTAAATTCCGTGTGAGTTACGAGGTGATCGGTAATCCGCCTAACGTTGCGGTTCCGACGCACTTTGCCAAGGTGATCCTGGGTATCGGTCAGCCAAGCCAAGCCAGTGGTGCTCCGGGACCCAAGCCCGAGTGGAAAGGTGGTTTGGGCAACGTCGGTTTGGGAGGCGGAATCATGGCGTTGGGCGCTTTCGTTATGCCCAACAGCGTGATTCCGAACGAAGCACCTTTGGAAAGCTTTGCAGTGCCCATTGAGACGGTGGAGAGGGCAGCAGGTCTAACCTTGTTCCCACCAGCGGTCAAGAGTGCTGCCAAGAAACTGTGCGATACCGTCCAGTGCTCGATCATTGTCAGGGATTTTAGTGACAAGAGCAAGACGTTGACGGCTCCTGCTGCCAAGCCTCTGCCGTTACCTGCGCCGAGCATGTAGACGTTCTTTGTTTGCCTGCACAGTCACGCATTGGATCCAGAATCAAAGCAAACACGATAATCCAAACCAGCGTTGAGCACAAGCTTGTTAAGGTCATGGTCCACTGTCAAGAACCGAGCACGAGTTGAGAGAAGTCACAATGAACGATCCTTGTCCGTACTCGATTGAGCTGCGAACTTTCAAACAGCAAAAACGATTAGTTAACGTTAATCATGGATTAAAATAAAGTCGTGAGCGGATTCGTGATTCACGATTCACGGTTGACAGCCAAAAGACGCCAAAGAACCTTGAACCCGAAATAACGAACTCGAGAAATCGTGCGCTTAGGCCAGGTCGCACCCGTGACTCGGCATCTTCTTGACCTTTCACCACATCTCTCCCCCGATCGCCAGCCACATTCACGATCAACAGCACCGAGCACCGCCACCGACATTCGTGATTGGAGAATATGAGCATTTCCGACCTCGCCTCGCTCGGCATGGCAATAGGAGCTCCGCTCGTCTACGCAGATCAAGCCTACTCGATCTATCGCAAACAAGATGCTCGGGGCTTCTCGCACGACGTATGCGCCGTTCTTCTCATCGCCAACATCACACGATGCTTCTTCTGGCTCGGTGAACGGTTTGAGTTTGCGCTTTTACTGCAGAGCCTACTGATGATTGCAGCACAGCTCGGATTGCTGTATTTGTGTATACGGTTCAAACCGGTGACGAGGTGGAGCAAGAGTATCAGCAGCGATGGTGCAAGGGTCGTTTTCGATGGTGCGCACGAGGAACAGCAAAACGACGCGCAAGGAGCGAGCACATCAAGAGATTTGATGGATTTCCACCAAGCAGACGCGCAGGCGGAGGAGGAGCAAGAGCAAGAGCAAGCGTATGCGAACAAACAGCCATTGCTGGTGACGTTGGGAGCCATGTTTCGCCGAGGCAATCCAGCTAGCTCTTCGTACGGTCGCTTGTCTTCTACCGACCATTCGTCGTACAACACTTCCTCGGATCTGCCTCGTTCCAACACCACCAGCTCGTCCAACACCACATCTGCCTTCTCCCGCCTTACCTCGCTGTTCACATCTCTCATTCCCACCAGCGGCAGACCACTCAACTTCTGGCAGTGGTCCGACTACAACTCGTACCTCATCTTCCTTTTTCTGCTCATTCTTCTCTTGGCGATCCTCTATATGATACTTTCTTCGTCGTCGCGCTTCATTTCGCTGCTTGGATATATCGCCTTGGGACTCGAATCGACGTTGCCGATACCGCAACTGATCGCCAACTATCGACGCAAGAGTCTCGCCGGCTTCCGAACGAGCGTGTTGATAGGCTGGCTGGGGGGTGACTCTTTCAAGCTGCTCTATTTCGTGCTCAAGGCAAGTCCGGTGCAGTTTACGAGTTGCGCCATATTTCAGTTGAGTGTGGATCTGGCGATTTTGGCACAGAGCAGGATGTACCTGGAGAAAACGCAGAGCGACGAGGAGGAGATGCAGGCCAAGCAGCAGAGTACGCAGGCGTCTGGTGCGAGGAGTGCGGCGCACACGCAGATCGAGGAGGATGCCGACGATGAGCTGGCTCGCCAGAGTGTTGCGCGCAGAAGCGGAGGTGCAACCAGTGTTTCGACCAATGCGGCTAAGAGCAAGGCCAAAGCGAATGCGGTGTCTGCTACAAGTACAGCAGAAGAGGAGAATGACTTGTTGCAAGATGCTCACCATGTCATCGCTATTGAAGCTGACGACGATGATGACGAGGGCGATATCTCGAATGGCCGAACAAGACGATCGTAAATCCCCCCCCCACACGCGCGCGCACCACTTTTTAGACACATGAACGCGTTGGTGCTTGGATGAATCCGCTTGTAAAACAAACTCTACTTGCAATAGAACCGAGACAGTGTGCTTGCATTCCAAATCCCGATGCGACTGTGAGACATGATGCTTCTATGCGACCTGTATGTAATCTATCATTTCTAAGCCAAGAGGCTGATCCACGAGTGACCAAGTTGTGCAACTACGGATTGGGCGGTGTACTGTTGGGGGCCTTGTTGGCGCGTGAGTGCCAATCCAGGACTGGCCTGTTGTGTTCGAAACTGTGCTGGACGCGCATGGCGCGTTCGAGCCTGGTGAAAGTCAACTTCAACGTGTCTGGCTGTTGGCTGAAGGTGAATCTGAACCAACCGGGGATGGGATGATGGTACATAGTGCCTGGGCTGATAAGCAAGCGATTTTCGATGAGTCGATCTACGAAGATGGCTTCTTTTTCCCTTGCTTGTTTGTCCGACATGTGTTTGTGGATGCCGCAAAATGTTCCGAGGTTGATCATCAGGAAGAAGCCCGCATTTGATCGGGTGTAAGGGATGGCGTGGTGGTGCAAGAATTCGACCGTGTGTTGATACGCGAGCGAGAGTCGACGTCTGTTTTCGGCGAAGTACCACTCAAGGAATGCGGTATCGCGCAACAGGGCAATCCAGAGCGCAGCTGCAGGCGAGGCCGACTGCGAGAGCAAGCCAATGCACGCCATGGCACGTTGCAACGCAGGGTTGTGCTGTGACACCAGAACGCCCAAACGAAACCCGTTGATAGCAAAGTCCTTTGAAGCCGACGTGACAACGTGCACAAACGACGGATCCAATCTGCATTCCTTGAGAGTATCAATAGATAGTATACTGTGGAAAGTCGACGGTTGGGCAACGTCGGTCGTGGTGAACGTTGATCGAGCATAGATCTCGTCCGACACGAAATGCAACTGATATTTGGCCGCAAATTTCGCAAGCTCCACCACGGTCTCTCGAGGATAGATGGTACCTGTCGGGTTGTGAGGATTGCACAACAGCAGCACTCTCACATTGATGCCATCAGCTATGGCCTTTTGATATGCCTCTTCATACGCCGTGACCGTGGATGGTGCAAACGACGAATACTCCAAGCTTTCCTGCAGTCGTTGCGCTTCTTCTGGCAACGGAACCGAGACCTCCACGATCCTCGCCTTGGCCCGGTTGGTCAAGTCGTTGTCAAATGCGTTGTAATACGGCGCGCTCAACAGAACGCCATCACCCTCATCGCAGAGGTTCCAGAACAACTCGTCCAGGATACCGGTTGCCCCACTGCCAATCGCAATGTGACTCGGCTCTACCTTGGTGAGCGGCAGAGGAGACGCATTGGTCTCTGGCCAGTCAGGCCGACGTTGATTGAACAGCGCAGCAATAGCCTCGAGCAGCTGCGATGAACACGTAAAGCGATCCGCATATGTCATGTCTGCAGGTAAAAGCTTGAGCTGGTCCTTAGCGAGGAAGAACTCGAGCAGCTCGGTGCGGCAGAGAGAGTTATCTGCGATGCCCGCGTTGATGATGCCGTCCGGGTTGGTGATGGGATCATACATGTTGGCGAGCATACGTTTGAGGCCTTCGGGAAGGTCGAAGTTGTCGGCACCGTGCGCACCGCGACGCGAAAGTGTCGAAGAAGTGGTGTCGCCCTGAGCTGGCTTTGGCTGAGACGATAGCGTGGTGTTTGAAAGCGTGTCTACTAGAGAGGACAGCTCGGGTGCCGTTGCCGCCGCAGCGACACCAGCTTGGACTGTGTCGGACATGACGGTATCGTCCAGATCCAGCAGAAGCAGGCCAACAGGAGAGAGGGGTGGTAGAGACCGAGACAAAGGTCAAGAACACCCAAGTCATGAGTGATTTTCGTGTTTCATTCATAGTAAATTTCAACCGCAAATCGTGAAGCACGAATGGAAGTAACACCCGTGACTCACGACTGCTCGGTGTCTACAACGGCGATTGGCTGCGGTCCGTGCATGCTCAGCCGTCAAGAGCTGCGGGCGAGATGGATTTTGTGCGTATTCCCGCAGTAACGAGCGTGGCAGCTTCGGAGCGCCAAAGCAGAGAAAGCCGAGTGGAGGAACCGCGCGCTTCTTGGTGCTTGCTTTATTGCTACTTTTAGATCTCTTTCAACTTGGTTCCAGCCTTGACACTTTGCTTCTCGCAACCACGGCAGACGTAGCTTTGTGCAACAGCCATTTCTTCGCCAAGTATGACACTGCAACGAGGGTTGCATCGATGTATGTCGATGCTGGTCAGACGATCAACGGTGGCAGTATCACTGTGTCGCATCGCGGTGATTGGAGCTTCACCGCCTCTAGCTCGTGGTCGACTGTTCAGCACAGCACGTGTTGTTCTCGATCGCGACGTCAGGAACGCCGAAGCTGCATCTCAGACAGACGCTTCTTCTTCGCAAGCAAACGCAGCCGATGCTGCCTCGCCCGGATCCAATCTAAGCCAAGATGTGGTCTCGCGCTCGCGACGTTCCATGCTTTACGTCCCAGGCTCGTCGGAAAAAATGATCAAAAAGTCGCAAGCCTCGTCGGCCGACACGATCATTTTTGACCTCGAAGACTCGGTAGCCGCGCACAAGAAGGGTTTGGCACGCGAGACGGTCCTGCTAGCGCTCGAAGCAGCCGCTCGACCGGGGCCCGAACTTGCGGTCCGCATCAATCCGCCTTCGGCGAATCGCAGTCTGGCGTCGGACGACCTGGATATGATCTTGCCCAGTCATCAACTGCAAGCTATCGTGGTGCCCAAGGTGGAACACGAAGATGATATTCGGCTGATCATCGAAAAAGTAAAGGCGCTGAGGCCCAGTTCAGCTTTCGAACAGATTGGCGCACTGGCATTGATCTTGTCGGTGGAATCGGCAGCAAGCCTGTTGCATATGTCGAGAATCATTGAATCAGTCCGCAAAAGTCTAGGACAGGATGCGCACACAGGCAATCTACTGTCCACCACATCCAAGCCGCCAGTCGCCGAGATTGTGGCGCTCTTGTTTGCGTCCGAGGACTACTGTGCGTCGACGGGTATCCTACGCACCCGAGATCGCAAATCACTCCTCTTCCCACGCGCACACATGGCTACGATCGCCAAAGCGCACAACCTCTCGGCGATCGACATGGTTTGCATTGATTACAAGGATGAGACGTACCTAGTCGAAGAGGCGGAAGAAGCAAAGCAGATGGGATACGACGGCAAGCAGGCGATTCACCCGGTTCAGGTGGATGCGATCCAGCATACCTTCAACCCGACCCAAGAGGCGGTCGAGAGAGCAGCGAGGATCTTGCATCTCTACGAGCACGCCAGTCAGAGCGAGAACAGAGGTGCGTACGGCTTGCAAGAGAAAGGCGGTGGAATGACCATGATCGATCGACCGATGTTGTTGCAAGCGAATGCAGTGGTGCACAAGGCGCGCAAGGCGCGCATGAGAATTCCCGAGCCAAGCGAGCTATAACAGAAACACGAGAAGCTGCACTAACAATTGTGAATAGTTCACTTAACGATGACTGTCAGGATTAATCCATGACAACGGACAAGGGTCGCACGAGATTGTGAAAAAGTGGGTGAGATGCTCGACCCAATCGAATGTGACAAGGTCGAGCCAGGAAGCGCTGTATTATACTCGGGGCATCGTCGTTGAAGCGGTGAATCATGAATCGTGAATCGTGAATCACGAAGGTTGCAGGCGGATATTTCTGGCGGCGACTCGTACCTACGACGCTTGACTCGCTTGGACGCGTATGTGTGAGAGAGGCGACAAATTCGTGATTGGCGATTGCATTTGAAAATATGCGGGGTAGAAATAGGAAAGGTCGACGACGATTTGGAACGCTCTTCATTCGTGATTCACGATTGATGCGGCCCGTTGTACAACCATCATCATTGTGAGCCAACGAGAAACTCTACCACCGAATAGACAGCAAGAGAAAATGTCTGCGCCACGCCACAAGCTTTGTTACTACTTTGACGTTGTCTCACCCTGGTCGTATGTGGGATATCAGGTGCTTCGACGCTATCAGAAACTGTGGGACCTCGATGTGGTTAGTAGCCGATTCGACCACGTTGCAGTTCCCATGCCATGCTAACGCTTTGTCGTCTATCTCGTCACGCTGTTTTTCCATACGCTCATTAGACGTACAAACCTGTCAATCTCGGATACGTGATGAAGGTGAGTTGCGATTCTTGGCCGCCGCCGCTGTTTAGCACATATGCGCGCAAGTTTGAGCTGACAATACGTCTTGACGCGAATGGTTGGTTCAGTTTTCGGGCAACAAGCCTCCGATCACCGTGACAAACAAAGCGCTTTGGATGTGGCATGAACGCGAACGAGCGACCACTTTCTTTGGGGTGACACTGAACCAACCGCAAGACTTCCCGATCAACACGATGCATCTGCAAACGTTCTTGTCGGAAATCTCTGCGTCGTTCGATGTGCCAACGTTTGAGCGTGCCATCGAAACGTGCTTTGCCGCCATCTGGCATCACGACTATCCGTGTGCCACGAGGGAGGACCTGGAGAGCATCTTTGCCAAAGCAGACTACCTTGGTTTGCGAAAGGAGAAGCTCGCCCAGGTGTTGGACAAAAGCATGCAGAAGGAGGCGAGGGCGAGAATGGGCCAAGAAGCCAAGATTCTTGTCGAGGAGCACGGCTTCTTCGGTATGCCAAGTATAGAGGTGGAGAGGAGCAGCGACGGTGAGAAGGCCATGTTTTTCGGTAGCGATCGATTCGAGCAAATAGCCGCTTGGTTGGGTTTGCCGTACAAGGGTCCTTTTGCTGATGGCACGCTTGCAAAACTGTAAAACTCGCACATTGCTCACCATTCGCTTGCAAGATACGAAAGTGTCTACACGTACATGGGCTGTGTAGAATGCCAACTCGATTGTCCTCTTTTGTGCAAGTAGTCACGAGTGTAGATTGCGAGACGAGACCTCTTTGATAGCAAGCGCGCCTATCCTAGTTTCCTAGTTTCGTGCCAGCTGCGCCTGCGTTGCCAACTCAGCCACGATCTCATATACAGCTTCGAACTGATCGATGGTTTGCACCATCCTCGCTCTGTACCTCCTCAGATGCTCGACTATCCTTACGGGTAAATCCCAAATCTCGGCAGCAGCGTTTTTCCCCATCAACGAATCCGGTGGAGTCTGATTGTGTCTAGCAGAATTGATAGCAGCTTGAGCGATGTATGCAGCAGCCAGGGTACCGGAACGACCCACACCTGCGGAACAATGGATCCAGGTGGGTGGAGGTGGGTAGATCTTTGTCATGGGTACTTGCTGCGTCTCGCGGATGAGCTGCAGCAAAAGTGCAGTGGGGAATACGCCGTGGTCTGGCCAGGATGTGAGATGAAATTGTGTCACGGCCCATCCGTGTTTCAGCATTTCGGACTGGGGATCGTCGATGTGGATGACGCGACGGACGAGGGTTGCTTTGGCTTGATCCAGTTGGATCTGCTTGTCGGATTGGGTGGTCACTTTCCATCCATTGTTGAGGCGTATGTGCTTGGTGTTGCTACAGCTCTCTGATCTCGTGGCTTGGTCTGCAACATCTGGCCAGTACTGGTGCGACTTGAGCCTGCCCTTTTCGACCAATGGTGTCAGGTTGACCAATACGCGTACTCGCTGTTGAACGAGATGCGTGTAGAAAGCGGTGTACGTTTCTGGCAATGGCGCCTGGCTGACGATGAAGCTGAGACTGGTTGGATGAAAGGATGGGATCAAGGCAGCATTGAGGTAAGGTCCGGGTAAGAGCGCGTGGTCGTATGCGACAATGTCCCTGTATCGATTCGCCTCAATGTTTTCAGGAGAGCAAGAGTGGCTTGTTGTGTAACCGAGATCGGGTTCTGAGAGACGAAGGTGGTCGGTAAATTCAAGAGCTTGGAAGAGGGAAGAGAGCGCTTGACGTGAGGGCCTTATCCCTAACGACATGTCGATGTATATGAGCGTTGGTGATCCAGATGGCGACAGGTTGAGTTGGTACGAAGAGCCAAGAGCCAAGAGCGAGCTGAATGCACAGCATGTGGAGGCGAGGCTCCACTCCGCGACGCTGCGCTCCAAACATGAAACGCAAAGAATCACCCAGAAAGGGTTCAAAAGCCATTCACGATTCGTGATTTTCCTTTTGGCGCACGGCGGATCAAGATCTTACAATTCACGATTCACGATTCACGATTCACGATTCTTATTATTCTGTGATTTAATTTCACGTGGAGGTACTGCAGCCGTGAGTGATAAATTATCGCGAGAAGCAATTCACGGTTCACGATTCGGCGTTGACACAGTCGTGAGTATCACACCGAGCACAATTCACGATTCCGTGTTCTGTTGCACTCACGACTCTTTCCAACCGCAAACACACACACTCACGACTCATGACTGGCTGAACCAGTCTGGAGTTAACGACTCGTAATTCACGACTCTTCGTGATGAATGACCTATATAATTAATGTAATAATTCTCAAAATTGCACAAGTCACGAACAAGTTGCACACGATCCTATCTCTACGCCATTTCCATCTCGATCGTCAGCAGCGTCTTCAATTGCTCGTCTTCAATTGCTTGGTACTCCTACATCGCATCACCGAGTCGCCGTATTTGAGATGCTTGCTGTCTAGACTAGCTTAGCATCCGTTGGTCGCTCGGCCACCTCTGTCATTCTGTGGCGCGCAGTCATGAACAAGTTGGCGGTATTGCTTCTTGCGCTGGCTCAGGCATGCACGTCTCTGGCTGGCTCGAATCGACCGCATCGTCAGATACATTTCTCATTTGCGTCCTCGACTCGGACTGCGTTTCCATCTGCCAAGCTTGCGTACGATGACGCGCAACAGCTGTACGCCAGCGCTACGTTGGTCCAAGATGACGATGCGCTACCTGTACCACCGCTTCGGCTTTCGCACTCGGGACTTTATCTGAATCAAGCGCACGCTCCATCCGCTGTTCGTCGTCCGGATCATACCAACCAGACCGACCCATTTGAGCCTCAGCCTCTGGTAGTGCACTTTGATCCATCGCTGTACGCGTCTTCCTCGGCCACGGCATCTTTGGGACCGGTTCGATTCAGGACGCGCGATCAAGTGATGCTCCATTGCGGAGAAGGCGCAGGTGGAATCGAGGCATGCGAGCGAGATGATCTGAAACTATCTCGGCCCAGTCAGGCATCCAGACCGATACCTCATCCAAAAAGCCCGACGACACAATGGATGCACCAAGTAGATGATTTTCTTGACTGTAAACCAAGGCCCGCGTCGCTGCTCCCAGGTGGTCGCTTCCATCTCGACGAACGATCGTGTCCCGGCTGGACCAAGTACTGGCAGGCAGTCAAACAGACACGCAAGCACTCTTCGCACGAACTCTTGCAGAGCTTTGTCGTCACTGTGAAATTCGACAAACTGCCCTCGCCATCCACAACGGTATCTACCAACAATGACAAGCCAGAGCAGGATATCAAGCAATTCTGGATCGGCCATCTGCATCTGCACGAGTCACGTGCTTCGTGGCCGCTCGCCGGTAATGCGCGCGACAGGAGACCAGGCCAGGAGGACAGAACATGGCATCCCAAGGATGTCAACCGAATCGCCGGTGCCATGGAGAATCCAATGATCCCTAGATCTTCGCGCTTGATCAACGATCGCAACTTTGGCGTTTTCGTCGATCAGTCGGCCTGGACGCTCGGTGTGCAGATCAAGATTCCAATGAGCATCACCAATCCTCGCGACGACGATGACGACGAACCGGAAGACATACATAACAGGGTAAAGGAAAACATGATTCTGCCTCCGGAACAAGTGTTTGCGCCGGTCTCGGGACAGGTAGTGTGGGCAAAAGAGTACACATTTCGAAGACCACCCATCTTTGGACCAGCAGCGGGCGAAAACGACGAGAGGAGTTTCTGTGTTATGATTCGTGACGAGTGGTCCATGGTCTATCAGATCTTTGGCATGGATGCATCCACCGTCACTGTCGCCGAGGGCGATACGGTGCTTCGCGGCGACGTTTTGGGACACGCACTTCGCGAAGGGCTTTCGATCGAGCCACCGTCGACCGAGCCGCCTGCGGACCACGCTACGTCGAAACCGGATCAACATGTGTCCTACTACCCGTATCGCTTCCGCGCTCTTGAAGTGCGTGTTTCTCGCCCCGACGCGAGTTGGACCGAGTGGAAAGATCCCGATGAGCAAGGCTGGCAGTATTTCCACCCTTTGCACGCGTTTACAGAAGGTAAAAATTACCGATCGCGCATTACACCGTATGGCTCGCCCACGATTGTGTATTTTGCCAAGCCATCCACCGATCCACTCAACACGCCCCCAAATGCGTATGCGAGCAGCAACGATATCTGGACGCCCACCCTGCAAGGTCCGACCGAAATCATTGTTGGGTTTGAGTACTTTCAGCAAACGCCCAACGATGCGGCTGATGGAATGGACAACCTTGCCATCTATGCTCTGGATCTGGCGATCAAGAAGAAGCTGGATGGACAGAGAGAGCCACAACGCGGGATGGAATGCGATCTGGGTGGCGAGACGGATCCCACGGGTACGGCCGAGCAAGACAAACGATACTGGAGAAGCGTGTTTGAGCATTCCAAACTGCCCAACAACTGGACTCCGGCTTCGACTCGTTCGGACGTGGTTGGCTCGACACCTTGCAACGTGAGCACCAGCGTGGATGCCGAGCAAGGATATCGATGGATCTCGAAATTGTTCTCGCACTACATCGCCGCATTTTCGCACGGCCGATTTTTCCCAGAAAAGATCACAAGTCAGTTTGACGAGAAGGAAAAAAGGCTCTACTACTCTGCCAGCAGAACGACGCGCGGAGAACCCAAGATCGACGGCGCGTTCAATGTTGAGCACGTGATACAGCAGGAGGGCGAAGAAGGCGGACGTGGCAAGTACAGGTTGGTGGTGAGGGCGAGGGATTACTGGGGTAACGTTGGATGCATTGCTTCGGATGTTTTGCTTACTTAGATCGCTCTTCACCATGCGTGATTCACGATTCACGATTCATGCTTGTCAGCTGAGCTTGGAACTGTCACTGAACTTAGCTTTTGGAAACAAGTTGGGGACAATCTGTAGATCACACGTGCACTTGGCTGCGCTTGAATGTGTTACAGCTCCGAGAGCGATAATGGTGCACGATGCACAGTGGTTCGGACGACGAGCGGCGTGGACGTGAGACACGGGAGCGCGGACATTCACCAATCACCAATCACGATTCACGATTCACGATTCACGATTCACGATTCACGATTCACGATTCACGTCGTGATGGGAGCATGGCGACCAGCGAAAGCGAGCGAATGTTAGGCCTGATTGATGACACATGCTGCGTCAACGGGAGCGCGGAAGGTGAACAACGCATGGATCGCGCACGACGGATCGTTCACAATGGTAGTCACGATTGGTTGGAATTGCCGATACAGTTGCGGCTATCCGGGCTCGCTTGGGGCAAGCTAGAAGCGTGAAGCGCTTACGCCAGTCGTGAGTTGGTTCCGGTAGCTGACACGCGCAACATTACGAGTCTTTGAATTTAGTGTGCCAGTCTCGGGGTTGGACGCATGTCTTGGATCCGTTCACCGTCGATGGAACCATAGTCTCGACCGCTGAGGGGGTTCCATAAGAGATGGACTGTACAGACACACTCGCACGCTCAGCACCGTTATAGACCATCCAGTGCATCAAAGTTGTTGTGTTCTTTGGCCTTTCTTAAACGCACAAACGACGGCGTCTCTTGACCAATCGTGAATCACGGATCACGATTGCGATTGCGATTGCGATTGCGATTGCGATTCGCGATTGCGATTCGCGATTCGCGATTCACGATTGTGGAGATAAAAGGCAAGGATGAATTAGTAATAATCACGATCGTGAACATTCACATTATTGTCTGGAGATCCACGAACTGCGAACCACGAAACGGTGAACACAACGACGAATGGGTGGATTTGTTTGATTCGCCAAGCCAAAGAAAGGCAAGCCAAGCGGATCCACCCCTTACAGACGTTGCTCGGCGTCCGACGCAGTCGATCGACGTTGGGCTCATCATAGTGTTTGTGACTGGAGCTGCACACATACTGTATCCGTGTGGATTTGTACCGCTCCCTCGAGCGATCTGATGATGATGAGACTACTGTATATGATCAATGCGCCAGAAAAGGTGGTACAACACGGGAAAATGCCTTTTCTTGTCTCTCATGTCTTGTTCGCGGTTACCTTTTTTTTTTAGAAAAACATGTTGTCAAGCCACAGTAGCAATCACAAATCCACGCTTACGGTAACGGTAACAGTAACAGTGACAGTAAACGGTAACGGTAACGGTTACAGCCACAGCCACGCCACTGAGCGAGTCTCGGAAGAGCGTTCACGGTCGTCCGACTTTACTGTACTTACTGTACAATCGTGACTCAGTCACGCTTCAGACAAAATAAAAATGGCACGTTTGCATAATCGTGAAGCGAATCGTGGATCGTGGATCGTCCATCGTCAATCACGAATTGGGAACGAAAGACAACCAACCCGGAATGGACGAAAGAGAAAGAGAAAGAGAAAGAGAAAGAGAAAGAGAGGCATAAGCTCGTGTCACTCGTGATGCCGCAATTCTTGTGCTCGTCAGTCTTGCAGTGTTCAGTCTCAAGTGTCATTCTTGTGCTCGTCGTCTTTGTGCCTGCGTTGATCTGCTTGTTCTTGGTGGTCGATACAGCTCCGTAACGCCTGGGTGCTTTGTCATCCCACCTCCTCCCATCTCATCCCATCTCGTCGACAGATAGCGTCCATTGTTCAACTTTTCGATTCGGGCCTCGCCTACCATTTTGGCCTCGCCTCTGACCAACTCCTACGTCTTGCCCCCGCTCTTGACGCTTGGACCCTCTCATCCTCATTCTTGCCCATTCCGACACCTTGCGTTACCACTGCGCTCTACACCTTTCACGATTGTGCTTTCATCGCACCAATTCATTCAGCCATTCTACTTGCGCTGCTCACGTTCAACTCTGGCTCGTTGCCCACCAGGCTCTAATCTACACGCTGTCCTCGCCGCTGCCGCCGCCGCCGCCGCTGCTGCTGCTGCGCTCAGACCTGTCACGCTTGGATCGCTTGGATCGCTTGCACTCGTCCGTGTCTCCCACCTTTCTTTCGCGCACGCTTCTCGCTTTATTTCGCTTTCACTCGCTTGGCACACTACCCACCTTTGCATCCATGACGTTCCTGCCTTACTAGCTTGCAACTTTGGTCCTCATCTACAAACCGCATTCGATCGCGCTTTCAGCCGCGCGTCTGGCATTGGCGCTTCGTCATCGCGCCAATTCGTCGCGCTCTTGCTCTGCGCTCGATCAAAGAGCAGACACATTCACACTTGGACGCTCGCACCTTGTGAGCACCTAACCGCTTACCTTGCCCCATCATGTCCTTTATCGATCCCAACCCTTCGTCCACCATCGCTGCGCGCTCAAACCACACTCAGAATAGGGGCGCTGGCGTCCACATTCTCGGCACACCTGCCAGCGCCACCAGCAGCATCGATGCTTCCTCGCCTCGCATCGCCACCTCGTCATTCTCGTCCAACACCGTCGATCCCTCCTCCACTCCTCGCTCTCGCCTTTTCTCATCTGGCCGCAAGTCTCCAGATCCCTTTCGTCGTTTTCGACGTCTCTCTTCCTCCAACTCGCTCCGCCTCGCTTCGGCTCCTGCCGCGCAAGACGCTTGTCAGTCTTTCGACTCGCACCAGAGCCACTACTCTGCGTACTCGGACACCACCATCCCCGTCTACCCCTCTAACACTCAGCGTGCTGCTTCCCCAACGCCTGCAGACACTTTACGTTTGGCTCCTCCGCCTCGGCCTTGCTCCTCCACCAAACCTGCCTTTCATCGACCAAAACGCGCAAAGTCGTCCAGCATCTCGATTCTTTCCACCGGCTTGGGCTTACTCTCCAGAGACAGCCGTCTTGATCCCTCGTCAGCTACAGACGTTCGTCATCGACACCGCAAAAGCGCTTCCCTATCCGGCTCAGACGTCGATTTCTCAGCATCAGCGCTAGAGTCAAAGCGTGCTGCTACTCCTCAGCCATCCATGATTCGTCCCGCTTCCCCCTCGCCGTCTCTCTCCGAATGCATCTACTCCATTCAGCACGATACCACCTCCTCACCTCCACCTCTACCGCTGAGCCCTCCTCTGCATCAGTCCAAGCAGCACAAGCAGGCATGGTACCAAGCACAACAAAAGACCATCCAGCTCGATAACCCCTACAATCGCCAGAAGCACCATCCACACTCGGACACCGCCCAGCTATTTCCACTCAACGTTGCTGTTCCAGAGCACACCGACCGTGGCCGTGGCTCGCCTACCGCTTCGCGCTCTCCTCGGCCCATCGTCGAGACCTTTCTCTCCGAACAAGAGATGCTCGATGCCGGCATTCACATCATCCGACGACGCCACGACGACCCATCAGCAACTCCGCCCAGCTCCAAAGACTCGCCTCGTCTAGCTACACCGCGTCTTCACGATCAATCCACAATGCCTCTCCTGCCACCGCGTCTGTATGGATCAGAACATCCGGATTTCCTCGAGTTCATCGATTCGCCCGTCGACAGCAACCAGCCTAGCCCCCTGCTCGACCAGCTCCTCGATCCACCCGCCTCGTCTGCACAATTTCAGCGTGCACTTTCCCGCTCTCATAACAAGTCTAGCAGCGGCAGCCTGTCCGTCTCATCCGGCGGATCCACCGATTACCTGCCACACGAGGCAGCTTCACTCAACAATGGCAGTACCGGCAGTCTGAGCAGCGGCAGTAAACACTCCTTCTCCTTCACCAAACTCAGGCGTGCAGCTACAAAGCCCACCAATTCCACCAACCCGTCTCATTCTTCCACCGCCAATTCTTCCAATGAGGACGTGAGCGGTACGAGAACATTCCTCTTTCCACCGCGCAACCAGTCCGCGAACCATCAAAACCAATCGCAGCAGCACCCTGGGTCGACTGCCAGCCTCGCTGCGCCTGGCTCTCTCACGCCAGGCCCTGGCTCGTCGGCATCGCCTTTCCTGAACAAGCACTCTGCAACCGTCGGACGCGCCTCGCGCAGCATCGCTCTCGGTAACGGCGATACTGCCAAAAAAGGTCTGGCGCAAGTGTTCAACAGCAGAAGCATCTCAGCTGCCACAGCGCGTCCATCGTCCTCTACTGGCAGCATCTACCAGCTTTCAGCTACCAACGGTAATCCGCCTGCCAAACCACCCAGGCCCAGACCTAGCTTGTTAGCCGCTTTCCCGCGTTCCGGCGGAGGCAGTGCCTCGTCGCTAGGCTCCATCTCCGCACCCAACACGGCTTCAGTTCAAGCAATGCACGACTCAAACAGAGGCAACGCTGGTAGTGCACAAGATATGCTGCTACACCCACCTGCGAGTGCAGGCGCAGACATTGGCATCGGCATCTACAGCGACATTGCTCATTCGCAGTCGCAGGAAGCTGTCGCCGAAGCCAGACTGGATGCAGAGGCTCTGCGTGCGTCTGCAGCTACACCGTTGCCCCCGCCGCGAAGGCTGAATCCACCGCGCGTCGGTGGTGGCGGTGGCCCCGCCTACCAGGCGTACTCACAGTACACCTCTCCCGCTATGGCACGATCCGCTTCGGCTGGTGGACCCAGCGGTGTCGTTGGTGCCTTGGGACACGTTGGTCAGTTTGGTGCCGCCATGGGCAAGAAAGGTTGGGACTTTATGAAGACACTCCAAACTTCAAATCACACTGCTGGTGCGGGTGCTACTTCTGGCCGAGCCGGTGGCGCTACCATCGCTTACAATCCTGGCTATCAAATTGGTCGCAACGCCACTGCCAATGCGGCTTCAAGTGCTGCCGAGAACGAAGCGACGCGACAGTGGTTGTCACTCCTCGATCGAACTGATCTAAACATGGCACCAACAAGCAGCGATAGCGTTTTTTGGTGCTCCCCTCAAAGACGCCGTACTGCGATCGCGTCTCTCGAGCTCGCTTGCGAGGCAAACAACAACGACGACGAACACCTCGACGTTCCTGACCTGGGCCAAGAATTCAGCGCCAACTTTCTCGATTCGCCTGGCGTCACTCCACGCGCCTCTGTCGCTGTGACGGCGGCAAAGGTGCCCTTGAGTCGCGAGCAAGCACGCCATCTGTACCTGCCGCGCGTCGTAGTGCGATGCATTGAAAGTCTGGAAAAGTGGGGTCCATCCGAAGAAGGAATCTATCGGATTAGCGGACGTAGCAGTCATACCTCAAAGCTGCGTGCTCACTTTTCGGATCCGCGCAACGACCTTTGTCTCGACGAGATCAATCCTGCCGATATTGACATCAATTCCGTGTGCAGCTTGCTCAAGATCTACCTTCGCGAGCTCCCGGAACCGCTCATCCCGCTAACGCAGAGTCAACTGCTCGACCAGGCCGTAGCGCGCTTGCTCTGCGAATGCCGAGACGCAACCGACGCCAACGCCGACGCCGATGCCGGCGCAAGTGCAAGTGCAAGTGCAGGCAAAGTAACCGAGGCGCGAGTCGCTCAACTCGCTTCCGATAGCGTGGCTGCCGAGCTGTGTCCGCTGATGCGGCAGCTCGGTGTGTACAACTGGTATCTACTCCGCGAGCTCATCCATCATCTCGGCATGCTAGCACAACCCGAGGTGGTAGCAAGTACAAAGATGCCGATCAGCAACCTGACGCTGGTGCTTGCACCTACGCTGAGCATCTCGCTAGCAGTGTTGCAAGTGATGGTGCGACATGAGGAGGTGATTTTCAGTGGACCGGTTCCGAACGAAGATGGCGCGGCTGGAGCTCTTGTCGAGAGCGTAGCTGCACTCGAGCGTGAGCGCTTCAAGGCTCAGCCACCACCTAGACCAGCCAAGCCGGCCAAACTGAGTTCGCCGAGCAGGCTGCCCATCATGGTTCGCAAGCGCGCCTCGTCGATGGGGTTGACAGCGCTGCTTTCGTCGCCCTCTCGCAAAGGCGCCGCAGAATCGTCGGCGAGATCGCATCGTCGAACACCGAGTGCTACGCCGTCGATCGAGTTGCCAGCTTACCTTGCTCAAGCCGCGGCGGCTGTGGACCCGGCTGTTGCATCTGTTGCCTCGCCGACACGTGCAGTAAAGGCGGATGGCTACGAACGGCCGTCGACGTCGTTGGGCCACTTTGCAGAACTTGGCGATTCGCGCACGCCGTCGTCCGCCAATCCCGCGCTCAGCCGAGATCGATTCCGAGGCTCGCGCGATGCAGCGTTGCGCTTCGACGCTCTCGCTCTGGATGACGACCAATCTCGTCACCAGCGCACACGCGCTTGTGCTCGAGACTCGACGCCGATCGCGCGATACTATGCACGCATGAGACAGCAGCCTCAACATGAACTTGAAAGCGAGCGCGCCAAAACGCCGATGGCAACGCCGATAGCAACGCCGATAGCAACGCCGATAGCAACGCCGATGGCACCTTCGGCTTCGCTGCCGATTCTCTCACACACATCCGCCAAGCGTTCAGTAGATTGCTCGCTGTCGCCCAAGCTCGACGCAAGCGATGCGCGCATCGCAAGCAGCGGGCGCACTTCGGCACTCGACCGACCACGACCGCCGACGTCGGGATCAGCGAGCTTCTTCGCCGCCAAGAGCAGGAGGCAGGATTCCACGAGCGTCCGCAAGCACGCTCTGCCCTCGGCCATTCCACTGGCGCACCAGATGCGCGAGCAGCACACGCCGACGCCGACGCCGACGCCGATGCTCAACTCTGTCAACAAGTCTCCCTAGAAATGCGAATCGACCAGGTCTGCACACACTTTACACACAGCGTAGATGCACGAGGTGATGAATGGATGTGCTTGGTAAATGTGGTAGAAGGATGAATGGTGCATGGTGAATGGTGGATCGAGTGAGGGAAGCGGTCAGAACTTTCTGAGGATCGGGGTGATGAGTTTTCCGGGTTTCTTCGAGACCCTGGCGAGGTTGAGGCGTTGGGATTCGATGCGCGTGTTCCATTCCTTGCCCAGTGGTTGGGCGAGCGAGGCTTGGTATTGGGCGATGGACGTGTAGGGGTAGGGGAGCGTGGATGTGCGGAACTTGTCTTGTTTCTTGTCGCGTTTTTCCGAGATGATGACGTGTGCGAGGTGGGCGTCTTTGCGTTGCGCCGGGGCGATTCCGGCGATCGTCTTGAGGTGCGGGTGGTTAGATGAGCGCCGGATGCCTTTGCCGGTCCAGGAGCCCCAGCCGGGTAGGCGTGTGTCGACCGACTTGCTCGCGTCCGCAGTGGCAATTGCTTGTTTCTCAGCAACAAACTCCGAGACTACATCGTCATGTGCAAATGCATCAGCAACAAGATCCCGTTGCTCCAGTGCTCGTCGATCACGACGCGGTTTCGCAGCATCGCAGACCCGCTTCGCCAACTCATCGTCCGCATCAGCATTTCCAAGTCGCGACGACAAATCGATCGAAATCGCCTCGTCACTCCGTCGTGCCGCATTGGCAGATGCACTTTTGGCCGCAGCCTTGGTCGCGCGCAATGCCGACTTGGATGCCGCCGCGTGCGACGACGTCGCGTGCGACAAGACAGATTCATTCTTCTTGCGTGACAACTTGGTCGCTTGTCCGTCAGACGAGATCGTGAGCCACGGATTCGAAGAGTCATCATCATGGTCGACAGTGTCGATCAGAGGGTTCGTTTTCGTTTTCGTTTTCGTCTTGGCTTCGCTTCGCGTTCGCTTGTCTATCGTGGTGTTGCCTCGGACTTGCACATCGCTCAAACTTGCGTTGCCCGGCGCCGTAGTGTCGGCGGACGAACGTCGTTGATGCTGTTGCTGTTGCTGTTGCTGTTGCTGTTGCTGTTGCTGTTGCAAATCAGAGCTGTCCGCCTTGTTAGACACTTTGGCACTTGGCACCACAGCTGTGGAGGCAGTCGACGACGCGGCGCGCCCATACATCGCACGCCCTTTGTTGCCCTGCACGTAGGTTGAGCTGCCACTTTGGCCATCCTTGGTGTTCTTGGCAGTCACAGCTTGACGCACGTCTTGCTCGCCACTGCCCTCGTTTCCGTTTCCGTTTTCGGTTTCGGTTTCGTTTTCGTCACCGTCACCAGTCAGCGCCTGCATCTCGCTCACAAAGTCATCCACCTCACCGCGAATGTGCGCATATTGCCTTTCGCGAGCGTCTTTCATAAACTTCATGTTGTAAACGCCCTTTTTGCCGCCGACTCGTTCGAATTCGGCTTCATCCTTTCGTCGTTTCGCTTCTTGCTTGGCTTCGAGCGCTTCGAGTTCGTCAAACGCGTCTCGGACTACCTGCTGCTCGTCGTCATGGTGGCCATCGGCGTCTCGAGTGACATGAGAATCGCCGTCCGACTCGGAATCATCACGTATCTCGCGACCTTGGATCTTGCTGCGCAGCTCGGCACCGTGTCGAAGTTGAGCTTCAATCTCGTTGCGTGCTTGCTGGTTGTGTTCGCCGTGGCGCGACGAAAGGATGTTCTTGGCCCACTTGGATGTGTTTTTGTGTTTCAGCGTCGCACGTTCGCGTGCTCGTTCGCGTTCGGCTTTCAGACGCTCTTGCATCTCGTGGTCTGAATCCAAGTCTTCCTGATCCGAGTCTAGCTGGTTGATCTGCTCCTTGAGTCGCTCTTTTTCTTTGCGATGGATTTTGCGGTACGCTTTACTCTTGATCTTGCTCACGCGCTTGGCTTTCTGCTCGGCACGGAACATGAGCATGCGCATACGTCGCAACTCGTCGCGCCTGGCGCGCGCTTCTTGCGGATCGAGCTTGTTCATGGCAAGATCTTCTTGTTGGGCTAGCTGTTTTTCGGTCAAGCCGCCCTCGGTGAGCATAGCGGCGATCGAAGCTTCCATGTCGTTGTCGGGAGTAAATGTGGCAACCAAGCCTGAAGTGGACGCTTTCGTCACCGCCGGCTTTTGCAGCGGAAACGAAAGGTGCTCAGCATCACGCAGACGATTGATGGTAGGTTGCCAGCCTTGCACCTCGTCGCGTGTGATCGAGTAGGCACCTTGCCTGTCCAGTCGATCTTGCACTACCGAGGGGAGCGGAGCCGGAAGTGCTCCTCCGCCCTTTTTGGACGCAGCTGGCGCGTTCGAGGAGCCAGACTTGGAGTTGGCGAGAAGCTTGGTGTTTTTGCGTACGTCGGCAAAGTCGATGTTGGACGAGAGTGGGTCCATAAAATCCTCGAGGCGAAGAGTGGAGCCAGAGTGTGCTGCGGCAAACTCGGTCTCAGGAATAGCCTCGGTGCGTTCGGACAGAACACGACGAGGGCGCTTTGACGAAGGCTCAGCATCCGAGCCGGCTTCGGAATCCAAATTGGCAGTGGTGCGCTTGGAGCCAGCGGCAAACGACTCGATGTGCTTGGCGAGCTTACTGCTGCTCTGATCATTTTCTTCATCTGATGCGTCCACGTCGTCGTTGTCGTCGTCGGACGATTCGGAGCCAGCGTCGAGCATGCGAGATAGATCCATCATTCCATCGTCGTCTCCGTCGTCGCTCTGTTCGTCTTGATCTTCTTCCTTGTCGGAGTCCATCGTTGAACGTTTGTTGCTCTTGGCTCCTTGACCGAAGGACCATCCTTGAAACTTTTCTTCGTCGCTCTCGCCGAAAGCTTCATCCGAATCGAGCTCCTCGTCGCTTCCCTGAATGCTGTTGTTCAGCTCGTCGTCCGAATCGAACACCTTGGGTCCAATTGGCGTAGCGTCACTATCATCGCTCTCTTGTTCGTCATCCTCTGGATCTTGATCATCATCTGCACGTCGTCTCGGCTGCTTGCCCTTAGCCTTGGAAGGTAAATCTGCGTAATCATCCGCCTTCATACCGGCAAGAGCACGCCGAGCGCCTTTGGTCTGCTTGGAGCTAGCCGAGGAGGAAGCTTGCGCATAGTCGTATACGTCGTGCAGGCTTTTTGGACCGGCATTTGTGGAGTCGGATGAGCGACGAGTGCGCCTAGATTTGGAGTTGCCACCGGAAGAGTAGGCTGCTGAGGAGAATGGTACAGAGGAACTGACGTTGGCGCCCCCTCGACGACCACCGCTACGACCACCGCCGGTGCCTGTGGAGGCACGCGCCATGATTGTGTGAGAGAAAACAGAGATTACGCAAGAGCTGGTTGCGGTGTGGTGGTGGATCGATCTGAATGATGGAGTAGAAAGAGGATGGCGATGGCAACCCAAAGCGCCAATCGTGAATCGTGAATCACCAATGCGAATCACGAATGTGAATCACGAAGGAAATTTTGTTTTCGCCCTTTTCGCACTTTTGATTTCAATTCACGATTCAGCAGCACACGCATAAGCGCGAAGCCATTCGTTACATATTTTTTGTAATCAAAGGGTCCTCGAGAAGAGCTGATTTGTATGTTAATTTTTTTCGTCCACATGTGGAGTCCATCTTATTAGTATTATTATATTATTATTATTATTTTGTTTTTGTTTTTGTTTTTTTTTTTTGGTCGCGTTCACGGTTTGCGTTTTTTTGTTGTTGTTTCTTCTCAGCTGCGAAATTTGGCCTTTGTGGAAGGCGACACACTCTGACTGACGAGTGTCATTGGAAGAAGAACTTTTGTTGTACAAGTTGGCTGTCAACCTCACTCTCGTCCTCGCTGTTGGCATCATCATCTATCTCCACTCCTCTCGCATTGATATCGGCGGTGTACGAACAGGACACGACGATCCGATAGGTGGCACGAACGACTGCCCACCGTAGGCGCATCCAGGCATCCATCTGCCATACGAATCGCTTCGTTGTCTGTATCACACAATCAGCTGCGCTGCTGCCCTACATCTCATCATGCGACCTCTCACGGAAGAAGAGACAAAGACGCTCTTTGAGAAGCTCGCCAACTATGTGGGCAAAAACCTAGTCAACCTCATCGACCGACCCGATGAACCTCACGTGTTCCGCTTGCACCGCGATCGTGTCTACTACGTTTCGGAATCGTCGATGCGACTCGCCATCTCAATCGCACGTCCCAACCTCATGTCTTTGGGTACCTGTTTCGGCAAGTTTAGCAAGACAGGCAAGTTCCGGCTGCACGTCACGGCGCTCGACTACCTGGCACAATATGCAAAGTACAAGGTGTGGATCAAACCTAATGGCGAATTGCCGTTCCTGTACGGCAATCATGTGGTCAAGGCGCACTTGGGGAGGATCACAGATGATACACCGGAACACGCGGGGGTGGTGGTGCTGAGTATGAGCAATACCCCCTTGGGATTCGGTGTGACGGCGAGAAGTACGGTGGATACGAGAAAGCAGGATCCCACCAGTATCATCGTTTTCCACCAGGCAGATGTGGGAGAGTACTTGCGCGACGAAGATACCCTCTTCTGATCCGCATCCGCATCCCGCCTCTTCGACTAAAGTGCTATGCCCAATTGAGCATCTTAGGCCCGTCCTGCGCCGCCAAAGACGAAAAAAAAGGATACGTGCTTTCCGTCTCACCACCTCCGTCTTGTTCCAGTTTTGTTTTCCTTTGCCACTTACAACTGTTGTACTTTTAGTCCTTGCTGAGGGTTTTCATCAACAAACCATCCAGCATCCACAGATTGCTTGCGTGTTCGGTTGTGAATCACGAATGAGGATCCACATTCATGTCCTGTCTTTGCTGCTCGAGACAAGTGTAGCACACTGCCGAAACCTCACAGAAAACAAAATCCAACGTGCAACCACGAACAACGAACCATCAACCACGAGCCACGAACACGCAAAAAGGCGTTTGGAGCGACTTGTGTGACGTGCTGCGATACACAATTTGTGAATCGTGAATCGTGAATTTGATGGGTGATTTCACGTTGGTCGTTGGCCGATAATTGACGTGAGCTTGCGTGTTGGTTTGCGACAAGCTCGTCATTGCTCGACTCTTGCAGCTTACCCTATAACTAGCTGGCCTCTCGATACATCGTGCTCGATCAACTTGTTCGCTTGCAATCCTTGACTTGCGTCGGTAGAGTGTCGTTCGTCTGTTTGTCTTTCCTTACCTGCGCATGCCATCGAAATTACACACGCCTCACGCTCCACACTCCACGCTCTGCGCTCGCCACTTCCAATCCGGTGATCCGTCAAGATGGCGGTCATCTCGCGCACGATAGCCTCGACGATTTCACGCGTGGCTGGACGGCAGCCATCTTGGATTCTCACCTCGCTCTCGCAGCTGCTAGGGTGGATCTACACGCTTGCGTGGTCGCTGTCGTTCTATCCACAAGTGATTCACAACTACACGCACCGTTCCACAGTCGGGCTCTCGACGGATTTCGTGTTTCTGAATGCGCTAGGACACACGTCGTATCTCGTGTATAACGCTCTGCTCTATCTGTACGAGCCGGTTCGACGCGCATATCGTAAGACGCACTCTGGGAGGGACAACGTCGTGCAATTCAACGACCTCATCTTCTCGCTCCACGCAGCATTGCTTGCTCTGATCACGCTGGCGCAATACCTCGTCTACAAGAAGCCAAATCAACACGTCTCACGAAGCGTTCAGCTTTCGCTGGCAGCTACGTTGACTGTCGTCGTCTTGCTAGCTGGTGCAAGGCGCTTGAAGCTCGTTTCATGGCTCGACATTGTGGCTTGTGCTTCGACGATCAAACTCGGCGTGACGTTGACAAAGTATCTACCGCAGATCAAGCTCAACAGGGATCGACAGAGTACCGATGGGTTTGCCATCGAAAACGTTCTCTTGGATCTTACAGGTGGCGTGCTCAGCTTAGCACAACTGATCATCGACGCCGTTTGGATCCAGCACAGCTGGTCCGACGTCACCGGCGATTGGGGAAAGCTAGGCTTGGCTCTCTTGAGCATCGCTTTCGATATCATCCTCACGTGGCAGCATTATGCGCTATACGCCCATCCACACCTCGATCACGAGCACCACCACCATGTCGACCCAGATCAAGTGCATTACACCCACCCCGCATACGCCTCCACATCCTCCAATACTACTTCATCTCCACCGTCCAATGATGAAAACGCCACCGAATCGTCATCGCTACTCGGATAGTTAAAGACACACCCGCACTCGAGCGCTCTTGGATGTTTTCCGGGTACAAATACACTCACCACTTGGATCTGCAATCGACTGCGCCCGCATTGATACAATCGTGAATCATGAACGTCTTCTCGAGTCTCTCGACCGTGTTGCACACCCCCCTACCTCACTGACCTTCGGCTTTCCGTTTGACGCCGCTAAACGCGAGACGGAAAGGCGCACCGGTAGGCGTGCTCGCATCTTGAGGTGTGTGCGTTACCTCTGCTGCTACTGTCGGCGTAGCTCGTGAGACACTCGTGAAGCCAGAGGCTGTCACTGGCTTGAATCCGGCAGTTGTACCGCTCAACGGTGCCGGCGTTGCACTGCCAATGCGTGCCCATCCACCACCCGTCTTTGTCGTGCTGGCACCCGCCTCTGCATTCGCCGTCACGCTCGGGGCGCCACTCGAATCAAACCCGGTCGTGGACAGAGGAGACAGCAGCTCGCCACCGTCTACGTTCTTGTCTTTGCCGCTTTGAGCGGTCGCTGCACGAATCGGCTTCTTCAACTGCATTCCCTTTCCATCAAGCAGATCATTCTCCTGAGGAGCAGCTCCACGGCTACCGACGCTGAGGACCATATGCGCTTTCCCTGTACGCTCGCTCCTCTTCTGGAACGCCGCCAACATTCCTGTGGGCGTATCTCCCGCCGCCATCCTCTCCCTCTTTTGCTCGTCCTCGATCTTCTTGAGCCTCTTCTCCATCTTTTTCGTACCTGGCTTTTTGCCGTGGAAAACGTGTGAAAGATGCTTCCAGGCTTCCTTCTGATCCAGGTCGCGTCCGAACTCATCGTGGTACTTGATCTCGACATCGGGCTTGTAGTCGCGGAAACGATCTTGCGCCAAACGTGCTTCTTCCATCTCGCGATTACGGTTCTGCGCTTCGCGCGTCGCTTGGTCCACAGACGATCCCGAGGCCTTGGACGCTTGGCGCGCCAGCTCTCGCTCCTGTTCTTCGCGACGACGAGCGGAAAGCCAGGCGTCGTATTTGCGTTGTTGCTCCTCGCGTGTCTTGAGTTCAGGATCAAGCTGGGGAAGCATACCTTGTTGTCGTAAGAAAGAGACGGCTCCCGCCATGCCCCGACCGATGACGGGCTCGTGTTGCTCGGCTTGGCGCTCTTCGGCCTCGCCTTCCTCCAACTCGTCCTTGACAAGCTCCAAAGCACCATTCTCGTCTAGCTCGACTTTGACTGCTGGAGCGTCCAACTCGCTCATCGGTACATCTGCAGCATCAACCAAACTCTGTTTCTGGATCTGAGTGTCCGCGCTGAGCTCGGCGTCCGGCGATTCCTGCTTGATTGAACGACGCCTTCGAGGCACGTCGCTCTCTGCTGGTCGTTCTCGAATCGCACGGACGAACTCGCTCGTCTCGTCAAAGGTGAGGCCGTCTTGTTCGCTTTCTCTTTCCGCGTTAACGAGCGCTGTCGTTGCACCATTGGCAGCGATGGCGGTGGCTACGCCAGAAGCGCGCTCTGCCTCTTCCGCGGCTCGCTGCTCAGCCAAGTTTTTTGCAATCATTTCCGGGGTCATCTTGTTCAATGTCCGTTTTGCTTTAATACGGCGCGTCTTTGCGAGCGAAGCTTGCAGCTCATCGTCATCGACAAAGTTGTCCGTCTGCTGAGCCCGAATTCGCTTCACCGGCGCTTTTGTATCTTGCATCTCGACAGCGAGATCGCTTGTGCGCTGATCAGCCGCCATTACCGGGACGTTGAAAGCGCCTGGATTAGCAGCCTCATCATCGTCGTCGAAGTTGATCTTGACTTTGGCTGCCTTTTTGCGCTTCTTGGTCTTTGGCTTCTTGACACCAACGTCGCCTTCCTGCAAGTAGTCAGACACCTCTTGGTTCTTGTCGTAATCGAGCGACAGAAGCTGCTTGTTGGCGAGCTTGGCTGCTTGTTCGGCTTCCTGTCGAAGTCGGGCTTGACGATCAGCAATAGAGAGACTCTCGCCAAGACGGAAGCCAGCGTCTGCAGAGGATGCAAGGTTGGCGTCTGGCAGATCGGCGTCGTATTTTGCCAAAACACCACGCTTCCGTCCTGTCAAAGCCTCTTCGTCATCTAAGCCAGTATACTCCTTTGCGCCCTGCTTACGCTGTAGATGTTTGGCGTCGCGTTCGGCCTGATCCAGGGCTGCATCCATAAGCTCGTCATCTGCCTCGTCGAGTACGCCTGCATCTCTGAGCGTGAGAATGCGTTCCTCGCCCTCCTCAAACTCGTCGGCATTATGGCCAACGCGAAGACCAACAAGATCCGTCTCGCGGTACTCGGCCTGTTGTCTGGCTTCCTGCTCTTCCAGCTCTTTGGCTCTGCGTGCAGCATGCTCTTTGGCTCGCTTCTTGGACTCCTTGATCCATGCAAGCGTATCTTTTGACGAAGAACCAGCTGCCGATGCCGATGCGGTGCTGTCCACATCCAGATCGGCGAGCGTTGGGCCCTTGAGGCGGCGTGCGACATCGCGTTTGGCTTGTGCCTTGGCTAGACGTTCCTTGACCTCAGCATCTTCCCACTGGCGGCGTTCGCGGTCTTGCTTGTCCTGAAAGTTCTTAGCAGCGAGCGCATCGCCGTCTAGCTTTGATGGGGCGTCCAGTGCCGAGCTCAACGTGCCACGCGAGGAGGTAGCTGGAGCATCGTCGGCAACAAGAGGCTTAAGACCGAGAGATATACGAAGCTTGTTGGTCTCTTCGAGCGAGAGCTCTTCCTTCTGAAACTCGGACATGACGTTGTGAGCAATGATCCTGACTCTAAGAACAAGAGACAAGTTCGACGAAAGCCAGCGATCCAGTGCTCACCCTTGTTGTTTGTAGACTTTTCCTTTGCCGCCTTGCCTGGTCTGAGGTAGGTGAAGAAGCGACTGCTGGTCACGGTCAGCGCTGTCGATGAACACGAGGGTATGCTTCGCCGCCGTGACAATCAGCGGACAACTTATGGGCTACAGAGTGGTTGCAAGGATCAGGAAGCACCAATGGTCGCTTGCGTGTTCACGTTGAAGCTGAGTTGCTGTTGATCATTCCCAACTCAAAATTGATCCTTGACAGGGTTCAACGAGCACGAACGGGAAAGATCGGGCGCATCTGTAAATTTCTCACATTGCTGCTTCCCGATGTGCCCGATGCATATCCGTTCATCCCGTCGAGACGAGTCGATTCACAATTTTGTGATTTTCCCGAAACGGATTGTGAAATCAAGATACTGTACGTGATTGATGCTGGTTCACGATTAAGTGAACTTAACGTAAGTTAACTTATTCACAACGAATAATTTCTTTTTTTGGCTCTCTGTGTGCGAGCGAGCATTCCGAGGATTGTGCGCCAGATGACGCACTCGTGCTGCTGCGCCTCTGTCGCGCTTTTGCTTCGATTCGTGGATTGTGCTTGCGCACAGGGTCGGCTCGCAGTCGCGTTCAGAAAGCATCGCAACCTTTAGTCACGAGTAGCACTGCGCAACTCACGACTGTGGAAAAGGGGAGCACAGAAGGCTGCTGCTCCTCTTGGTTCAGGCTCGCCATATCTTGTCTGTATGGGCCATGCAGCGGGCTGAGCCGCAAATCCGTGTGAATTAGATCAAGGATAGATGGCTACGGTTACTTGAACAATGCATAGCACAAGCGACATGGTTCCTATCGCTGATTCTCCTTCCCTCGATCGAGCGCTTCCTTCTTATCCTTATCATCCCACCCCACTATACACCCGCTTTTCCGTCGCGTCACCTACAAAACACTGCACTTGCTCTCCAATTCTCTCAGTCGTATAATCTCGTACTTGAAACAGCAGTCGTCATGTCGTACGCCTCAATCGCAGCTGAAAACGCGCCGCCCAAGTCGGAGCAGCCTAAGCCCGATCCTGGCTACCTCGAAGGTCAAAACCGAAGCGGCGATGTGAGCACCACTGCGCCGGATGTGAACTCGGGCAAGATCAACGTTGTTCCCTCTGACTCAGATCTTGAGCACCTCAAGACGCAATCGCAAGAAGCGTACGAAGAAGCCGTGGCCAAAGCGCGTGAGCAACGCAAGCAGCTCGAGGCTGACGCTAAGAAGGTGTCGGACTCTGCACAGAAGACGGCCAACGATGCCAAGAACGCAGGCAAAGATGCGGTGCAAGATGCCAAAAAGGCTGGCAAGGATGCTGCCGACCAGGCTGAAAAGTATGGCAAGGATCTGCGTAACGAAGCGGACAAGTTTGGCAAGAACGCTCGCGCCGAAGCTGAAAAGGCTGGAAAGAAGGCCGAAGAGTACTACGAGAAGGGCAAGAAGGAGCTCTCCAAGGACGCCGAGGCATTGAGGAAGCGCGGCGAGCAGGGTGCCAAGGCGCTCAAGAAGAAGGCCAGTGAAGCCGAGAAGGAGCTTGAAAGTTTCTGGGACAAGTTTTCCTCGGACCCTAAGCAGTGGGGTCCCGCTCTGGCTGCCGTCAACGTCGCACTTCTCGGCGGTCTGGGCATCTACGCGTACACGCACAAGGAGCACGTCCAACGCACCGACCGTCGCCTCATCAGCGCCATCACTGTCGGTGTACTTGGTTTGATCGGTGCTCAGGGCTACTGGGCCAACGAGACAGCCAAGAAGCAGGGTTCCGCATTCAAGTAGCTCTGTGCCTCGGTCTGATCTGGGATCCACTTCACACAACTTGTCCAGCTGCTTGACAACCTGATTCTCTTTGTCCTGTAAACTACCTTGACTCCTCTCTTGTCTTCGATTCAAGCTATGATTGTTTGTCTTTCTTCCATCTCCCGATTAGACGCGTTGAAATACCATCTGCACCTCTCATACGTGGTAGTCGTGAGTGCGGTTCTGGTTTCATTGTGTCAGAGTGGCTTGCCAATTTGGGTCCTACGAGCTATAGTGACATGGCAAAGGCGACTGAAGCACTAAACAAGAGTATCATGATTCAACACAGACCCGACGTAGACAACATTACAAGCGTCGTGTGTTGGCAAGTGCTCTCTCTCTCTCTCTAATCCTCCATTGGTGCCTCCCCACCGATAGCTGGTGGATCGGCGGCTGTAGCCTCACCGCCCTCACTTGTCTGGGTCGTCACGGCTGTCGCCCGAGCACCCGGGAGCGTCTTTGGCTCCAACCTGTCCATGTACGGCCTCAACTGCTCGCCCTCAACGAGCGTGAACTTCTCGCCGTTTCTCGCCTCTGGCGAGTTGACGTCGGCATCCGCACCTGGGCCTACGAGAGCTACGCTGACCTGGTCGAGCTCCAAATCCTTGTTCTGCGGCAGAGTATCTCTGAGCGCATAGAGTCCGTGCAGGATCAAGTCGTCCAGGCTGGCATCGGAGAACTCGGTGTACTTGCGTTCCAGGTAGGTCTTTGCGGACTGCGAGCGCGCGCCAATCGACATGGCGTAGTACTCGAAGCAGTTGGCTGTTGGTGTGAATTCGTACAGATGCGGACCGGTGGAGTCGACGCCGATAATCAGAAACCCAACACCGTAGGGTCGCTTGCCGTAATCCATGGTGTTGAACTGTGCTCGATCTGCGAGCGATTCCACGACGCGAGAGATGGGTAGAGGTCGGTCGTAGACGAGACGAGAAGAGAGGGCGAGCTGTCGCATGTACGTGGACAGAACACGCGCGTCCGAGGTGAGCCCGGCAAACCCAATACCCATATGGTTGTCGATGCGCAACATCTTCTTCTGGTAGCTAGCAAGCTCGGAAGGCGCTCGCTTAAGCGCCACGAGGATCGCATGTGTTTGACTGCGCAGACCTACGACCGCCGATCCTTGCTTGACCGCTTCGAGCGCATATTCCACCTGATGCAATCGACCTTGTGGAGAGAAGACCGTGTTGTCGCTGTCGTACGTGTTTCGGAACATGACGGATGCTGTGTTTTTTCCTGCTCGAGGTCAGGATCAGGTGGAGCACCGGGAGGAAAAGCTGAGTGATGCCAAGTTTTCGGATGATGTCAAATAGTGATGCCGAAGTTGCATGTATCAGCTGTTGTTAGAGAAGATGACTTGCTTTTCGAGAGGATGACAAGAAGATGGCCTCGCAATGAGCTTTGTTAGCAGGAATGGAGAGAGGTCGATATAAGGGAGAGTGCATCAACAAGCATGGGCTGGTGGAAGCAACGATTCTCAAAAGTGGAGCGTGCTCGCTCGAGCCTCGCAAAGGGAGAAAACGCCTTGGGAACGCGTTGGCTGGTGAGACTGCGTAAGGCGATTTCGCAAGCGCAATTTGCAACAGGTGATCGACCCGCACACGTATACGGCGCTACATGGCCAAAAAAAACCCCCCCCGTTGCAGAGCCTGTCTTGTTTCGTTTGCGCTCCCAAGCCCGAACTGTCTGACTACTGCTGACCAATTCTTGCATCCCGACTTCCGGAAAACTAGGCGTTGCACACATCGTGCAGATAGACCAACACTTTGAGTGATGCTCCTGGATGCTTCTTACCCATCCTGCTCACGTTTTTTTAGACATTCAACAACAATGGCATTCGTCGCTCCAGTCATGCGCTGGCCAGACGCAGTCGCCTCACATCTACCACAACCGCTCAAAGATACCGGGATCCCTGCACAATACTTTGTCATTGTACCTGCAACGCTTCTCGCCGTGATCCTAACTTACACGCTTACGAAGGCCTCTGCCAAAGTCAACGCTCCGCACCTCGCATCTCTTGTCTCGGCGCACTCGGACTACACTGCGAAACGATCGCAAAACCGGCCATCAACCGTAGTGCTTGTTGGTCTGAGCGATGCTGGTAAAACATCGTTGTTTGCGTCGCTCGTGTACGGAAGTACGCCTGCGACTGTACCTTCGCAGACCATGTCGCAGGGTGTAGTCTCGACATCGGCACTCAGCGACACTTTGAAACCGGTCACCGTGGTTGATCTTCCTGGACACGCTCGATTGCGACCTCTGGTGGATGAACATCTGCATCAAGCTGACGGCCTTGTCATCTGCGTCGATGCAGTGACGGCGTCCAAAGCCTCCACTCCGTCCACGCGTCCAGCAGGAGACGTTGCAACTATAACGGATGTTGCCGACCTCATCCATTCGACCTTGACTACGCTGGCAAAACAACGCGCTCGATCTTCCACCAATGTCGCACCACCGTGTGTGCTCGTCCTATTTACACGAGCTGACCTGTCTCCACTGCTCGGCGGAAGCGCAGCTGGGACGGATGCGGCCAAGGACGAGAAGAGACGTGCACAGCTGCTCGCGCGCTGCAAGACGACACTCGAGGCCGAACTCGGACAGAGGAGGGCCAACATGGGTTTCGGACGTCGAAAGACAGCCGGCGGCGGTGGTGCGCGCAATGTCAGCATCGCCGGCTTGGGCAAAGTGGCAGATGCGGACCCTGGTGTGACTGGCACTGAAGAAGGTGTGTTCGGATGGGTCAAGCGCGCGTTGGGTCTTGCGGGTAAGCTTGGATTCGGTGGTGCAGTGGATGCGGCTGGCGCCGAGGACGAAGACGACGACGAAGACGAAGTGGTGGATTACATTGATTGGGCAGCCAGTCAACGAGTATTGAACTCGAACGATGCATCAGGCGCAGCACTGGGAGCGCCAAGTCTCAATCTGAACAAGTTGGATGATCACGTGGTGTTTGGTGGCAAGGTCGAGTTTGCGCTTGCTAGCGTTGGGAAGGAGAGGTCTTGGTCGCAGCAGTCAGAACACGCCGGAGAGGGAAAAGAGCCAGGGAAAAAGGCAGATGCGAGCGGAGGTCTCGATGATTTCAAAAGGTGGATTGCTGATCTTCAGAGCTAGCCTCTCCAACACCTGTCAGAAGGTGTTGTCAATTTCAAATCACGTTGAAATTACACTCATGACTCGCATTCGTGATTTGTGATTGGTGAGTGACACGCAGTTGCACACGAAACCATTGCGCAGCCGCGGATTCTCGATTCTATAGATGCCAAGGCGTGCCCTCGGGAACGTTCCACCTCTTCCACATGCCCTCGATGCCCATATCCAAGCTGAGGTCTCTCTCGATACCCTTGTTCATCGGTGGATCGCCTTGCTTTGGCGGGTTGCCGAACTTGATGCTCTCGTACAGCCCCAGACTCAGATGAATCCCCGAGGGTCCCGGTATGAAGTGTTGGAGCTCCGACTCTTGCTCGTTGATGAGATGGAGGATGTTGCACTTGACGATTTCAACCTGACCGAAAGCGGCACGCACGGTCTTGCCGGCGCGCGAGTTGGCGATGTCTCCGAGCGCAAACACGTTATTGCACTTGGAAGACGCGATTTGGAGGGTGGGTCGGACGTTGATGAACCCGTCCGGGGAAATCGCTTCGGGCGCGAAGCTGGCGAGGAGCTCGGATCTTGGCGTTTGGCCGGTGCACATGAGCACCAGATCAGCGGTGACTTTGGAGCCGTTCTGCAGCTCGACGTCAAACGTCTGTGCGCGAACGAAGGACGGGAAACCCAACGGCGGGATGACTACGCGACTACCTAGCACGGTCTGAACACCTCTTTGGTCGAATCGGGTTGTCACAATCTTGTGCAGATCCGGGTGGAATTTGTTCATCAGCTGTTGACGACTGTGAATAAGCGTAATGCTTTTCTGTGCTGGGTAGAGCTCGGCGATATCGCATGCCACTTGCACGCCCACAGCCCCGCCTCCGACGATCACGATCTTGTGCGCGTGTTTGACGGCATCTTGATAGCTCTGCAGCGTCTCGACTGCTTGACGCTTGGCTGTGGCTGCATCGCTCTGCTTGGATGCCAACGACCAGGGTCGCTGCAGCTGTGTACCCGTTGCGATCGCCAGGTAGTCAAAGTCTAACGTATCGCCTTCGTCTGTGCATCGATCGAGCTTCAGCCATCCTTTGCTGGGATCTTGCTCACTCGTGTGAATGGCAAGTGCTTTGGCGTGCAGGATCTTTGCCTGTCCTTCAACCGCGTCGAGTGCATACGTGTACGGAATCAACGCTTTCTCCTCGCCACCTCGTGGCAGCACTGCAAAGCGAGGCAAGCTGAACAGATGGTGGAAATGAGAATTAGCCTCGACCACAACGACGCGGTGCGTAGCGGGCAACGCGGGAAGCAGCGATTTGGCGAGGTTCATTCCAACATACGAGCCGCCGACAATGGCAACGGTGGGCGGACGGTTGATGGCCATCTTTGCAATGTTCATCTGCCTGGACGAGAGGGTGGAGAAAACCCGATAGATGAACAAGGAACAAAAGAGAGAGACAAGCGTCGAGTGCTTTTGTATACATCTGTCCCTTCTGAGTTGCTGCATCCGCCCTTCTCGGTGCAGCAAGTCTCGCTCTACCGGAAGCGGCCGCCCCCCATAACCGCAGCGACAAGAATTGATCCGTCGGAGCATTTCAGGCCTGCAGAATAAATCCGGCTCAAGTGGGCAAGTGGGGATGGGCTAAATATTTAAGAGTCAGAGGCACTAAGCGCACAGTCACGAGTCGTGCTGAGCAGGGGCTTTTTTCTTATCAGATAGAGACGAACAGCAAAGTACAGCAAAGCTCAGTTCAGTTAACCACCGCGACTAGCCTTGAGCGTTTCGTTGCGAGTTGTGATGCAGCTGAGAAGAGTTGAGCCCGCCGGCAGAATCGTGAAGGAGACACTCGTGACTCTGTGCCGAGGCGGAGAAATTCGTGTGTAATTCGGCAAGTCACGGTTCGTGATTCGTGCATAGCACAGCACATGTCGGCGTAATCGTATCCTACTTGAGCATCTACACGATATGCTCAGTAGTTAGTCGCACTGCAAGCACCCACCTCGATGCGTTTGTTGGTGGCATGCTCCTCGACTGGTTCAGGAGAGGAAGGGTGGGAAAGTCCGCGGATCTGATAAGCAGTCGACCTTGCATCTGGTGTGCCAGTCACGAGTGAGCGAGCTTTGACTGCTTATTCTCGAGAGCGACGGCTAGGTTCCCAAGCCTTCGTGACCCTTTGCCGGTCGCCGGCTTGACAAGTCCTTGGCCGACCTCGCTTTTTATCTCTGTCAATCTACCAACACTCACACCCTTTCCATTCACATAACCATAATGCATCCTGTCATCAGCACCTGACACAAGCACAGGACTCGAGGGGCAATAGTGAGAAAGAATGTGATATAATTGCTGAAGGAATGCATGTGTGTGTGTGTGTGTGTGTGTGTGTGTGTGTGTGTGTGTGTGTGTGTGTGTGTGTGTGGTATACGTGCGAATTGCTAACCTTGAACGCGATTTCCTTCCTCAAGGACTCAGAGACCGTTGGTTGTCCAGAGTCGGCGAGCCCGTAAGCCTCCTGGCGTCGCGTGGTGGTCTCACCAGCACCGAGTCGACAGTGACTGGAGATGAGCACTCGAGTTCATTCACCCATGTGTTGCTACCGTCCCTTGTTGAAGCACCCGAATTGACATCGTGATTCTCAGCATCACCTATCGCCGGCGTCTCTGGCAGAGGTGTAGCGAGGTATTGCGACTGCGCCCATTCCCTTGCAATCTTGGAAGCGGGCGTCTCAACGCCAGCGCTGTCAAAATACCGGGATTGACGCTTGAGCACTGGTGGTGATGGTGACGCTTCGGTCTGCTGCTTGACCTTTGGCGAGGGTACCGAGTCTCCGCGTGTTGTTTGCGACACTTTGAACGCATGGTTGATGACGCGCGGATCAAAGGCCGGATACGCGGCAAGCGTCGTATCGTTCGAGCTGAACTGCCTCTCCTCGAAATGGTCGGTCGATTCTTGTCGAGAGCGACCAAAATCCGAGCCTATGCCAATCATGGGCAAAGAAGCGAGCCCAAACGACTCGGTTACATCCTGCGGAATCGACATGGTGGCCTCTCTTTCACGGCTCATCCAAGCCCGTGCTGCTCGCGGAGGCCGCAAAGCTTGTACTCTAGTTTTGCCGACTCGACCGAGGGCCTCGTTGTGGCCAATTCGTGGACCATCTTCCATCTCAGGCGAGTCGGCTGCCGACAGCGTGGATGCTAGCTGGTCGTCGGGGCGGATCACGAATCCGCCAGGTCGACTCGTTTGCTCGGACATGGAAAACTTCATGGCCGTGTTCATCGCCATCTGTGGTCGCGATTGCAGCCCTGACATCATAGATGCCTCGAGGTCAACGCTCTCGGGCACGGCTGGCAATGTTCGTGTCTTCTCGTGTAGTGCGCCAGCATCGGCCTGCTCACCGCCTCCAGACCCCGAATCGTGCGTCCTAGATCCGTTTCGCTGAAATCGACGTCGAATACCACCTGCACCACCCGCTTCGCCGCTGTTCTGACTCGCTTCCGGCTGCGGATTGTCGAAATTGCGAAAGATGATCGAGCCGATGGTAAGAGCACCAAACACCGCAGAAACCCATGTGGCTATAGCACCTGCTATGCCAATCGGTTTGACTACCGCGTCGGGTCCCTGCAAGGCATGTTCGTACTCGACAGCTGCAAGGTAGATGGTGATGGCGCCGAAGAAGCAAGCAGCCGAAATGATACCAAAGTAGAGAATCAGCAAATTGACGAGACAGCGACGCAAATACCTGTATCGCGACATTGGACCGCCTGAGACCGAGATGCGCTTGCGTTTAGGCGATTTGGTCGAGTTCTGTCCGCCGCGATTGCTGCTGGTGTGTGTGTCTAATCGCATCAACTTTCGGATTGCCGAAGGCGGCCTTGGCGATTTGGGTGAGCTGGGTGGCGAGCTGCTCTGTTGCTCAACCGTGGTGCTCGGATTCTCGACCTGCTCAGTCAAGCTTGTCACGTATCCACGGTGAGAGGCAAGGCCAGGCGGGCGTGCGCCGTGGTTCTGGTTCGATATACGCGGCTCTTGGCGCAACGCCAAATCGAGACCAACTGCATCGTGGCCGCTCTTCAAAGAGGCTGTGACAGCGCTGCGGCCTGTGCCTCGGCTTTCATCGGAAGCGCCGCGGTCTTCGTAGATGTTTTCCAGAGGTGCGCCGATTCGGGAGGTGAGGTTCGCCGCTGACCACACACCTGGCTGTTTGCTCTGCGCCGCTTGCTCGCTTGGGTGGCGGCTGTCCTTCTCAGCAGCTTCCTCGCGGGTCAACACGCTGACTTGTGTCTGTGCCTCTTCTTGTGCTAGCTGTACGTCGAGCTTACGTTGGTAGCTAAGCAGGATGCTTTTTTGCCTCCTGACCTGACGATACAGCAGATACACGAGCACGCCACCGGCAGGGACGTAAAAGGCTACAAAGACAAGTGCCCAGAAGCCCCAAATTACATAACCGATGTCAATGTAGTAATACGACCTGGTCCAATTGGTGAAGATTGTGTACGCTTGCGAACGGAAGTCATCGACCAAGACCTGGTTCACAGGTGTATTGGCTGGGGTCGATTCGAGCAACGCGTTGAAGCGACGATCCCAGTCCTTATAGTCGTTGTACGCGTTCGTCAACGTGACGGAAGAGAGGCAGACCGGCGGTAGCAGCGATACGACGAGAGCGACAGGTACGCCCCAGCAGGCGAGGTTGACAATCACCGGCCAAGCGAGATGACCTCTGGCGCTCGACTTGTTCCGAGCTGCGGTAGGCTTGTCCAGCGCACCGGGCGCAGTATAGAAACTTCCCCAGCCCGTCAGGAAAGCACCCATGTACAGCGGGATCCATATCAAGGAGCGAACGGCCTGCCAGATAGGAACCCATGCTTCCATTTCATTGTTGAAGAGCTGCCATACGACAAAGTTGAAGGCCACTGTCAAGACACCGTAGACGCCTTCGAGCAACAAAAAACAGTTGATCGCATTAGGTACTAAATACGAGCCCTGCGCACGTCTCTCGACTCGGAAGGGATAAAGTCGTCCATGACATAAACGATGTAGAACGACGGGGAAACCAATGACGATGATCAGGCAGATGATACCTGCTACGGCAATGTTACTGATGAAGAAAAATGGCTCGAAATGGAGAAAGAAGAGACGCTTGATGTAAGCTCGCAACTCGGCGATGGCTGCTTGCTGTACGCTTGGGTCTGTTGATGAAAGTCCTGATACAATCGAGGCCGGAAAGTCGCTGGGTTGTGTAGAGCTACGTAGGAGCTGAACGATTCGATATGCCACTCGCGACGGCTCACCAGCCATGGCGTCGGGGGCAGATGCTGGCAGCCGCGGCATCGCGTACCAACTTCTGGTAATGCCAGAGGAAGCGGATATGTGATGTGGTCGGTGGTTTCCGGAGGTGAGGCTCACCGCTGAGGCTCGAAGCTCAACGAGCAAGCATGACCTGGTCGGCTTGTTTAGCGCGAGTGTCGAAGGTGTTCTGCTGCAACTCGCTGTTGACGGCCCGAGACTTGGTCAACTGTCTGTGTAGGTACCCTTTGCAGAAATGAGCCGATACAAGTGCGTGTCCGAGGCACCGAAGAAATTTGGAGAGGAAGCAAGGATTGTCGGGGGGCAGGATGTTTGCCACTTGAAGCTCCTCAGACAGCTGAGATGGACGAAGACTTGATGAAGAATGATGAGCTAGACTCGAATAATATCAGTGGAAGCTGCTGCGTGATGAAGAAACAACGAGATAGACCCGGATCAAGCGGTGTACAGGGTGCGAACGTCCGGCGCGTGGAAGTTCAGCGCAGGTAGCTTGGTCAGCTGGGTGCAGGTATCGCAAGACGGAAAGAGTAATAGAGGATCGATATGCGATGTATTGGTAAAGTTGAAGCTGTGGCGGAATGCTGAAAGCCAGCGTAACGAGTGTACTTCAGGCACTGAATCGCTGAGTGCGAACAAGTTCTGAATGTACCATTCGAGGCAGGATCGTAGCGCAGCAAGCCATTCGTTGGGGGAGGTTAGGTAAAACTTGAAGGAGGACAGAAAGCTCAAGAGGAAGCAATGCGAAAGGGTCACAGGGGAAGGGGTCGATGTTGCGCTTGGGAGGCGTTGACTGAGATTCTGTTTGCTAGATGCGGACGACTGAACAGGAAACGATGTCTAAAGGACCTCGGAACTGGCAGAGGCGAGCCTTGTCGGAAAGACCAAGGCGCACCACGATGGGAAGGAGAACACGGCTGAAAGTGAGACAAGCAGGTAAGGAGGAAGGATGCTGGCTAGTGGCAGGCAGATTGAATTCCAGAGACACGGTAACCCTCGTCTCCGTTAGCAGCATGGATGCAGATGATGAACGAAGCCAGGGTTTCAGATGCGGCGGTCAGCAAGACAGGGCACAAGCCGGCAGGGTTCATATTGGGTCGGGACAACCAACCACATTGTGACAAACAGAGCTAGCTCATTGGGACTCCGGCAAAATCGAGACAGCCGACTGAGGGAGCATGAGAAAGGGCGCTTATAGTATTGACGATTGTCAGAGCAGCCAAGGAACAAATGTGATCCCCAGTCTGGATCTGGAGCTGAAACACGTACAAGCATACAGGACATCAGTCAAGATGATCGGCGCCAAATTGAGCTAATGATTGGCAAGTGAGTCGACGGGTGGGTGGATAGGATATTGTATATTTGTGAGTATCTCAGCTTTCGGTGTGATACGATGGAGCAACAGGCTGACAAGTCAAGGCGAAAGAGCGCGGACGAGTTGCTCAAAAAAGAAAAATAAAAAAGAAGATCAATCACGAATTACGAATCGATGCAGTAGAAAATGAAAGTCGTAATGTGGAGAGACAAACATAGTAATAATGAGATTAAACCGTCTTCTACTGAGCGGATCCCTGAGCGGGCACTAATTAAAAAAGACAGACGGCCACTCGACGGGCATGCCTAGTTCGTACCGTCCATAGGCACTGTCGCTGTGCTGCCTCACTTGGACCTGGCGATGTGTATCACCCTCGGGAGTAGAGCGAACAGGGTTTGAGCATCTGCTGCATCGGACAATGAACCTGTCACATCCTGAGGGTAACTTTGTCTGTGAAGGACCTTTCAATCTAAGGACGAAATAAAATAAAAAAATAGAATCTAATTAAATCATTAAATAAATCAATAAAAATAATAAAACCGTGTCTTAGTGAGATCTGACCAGCAGTCGTGAGTCATTAGTGCTTGCTCGTGTATGGCGACTGTGTACCTTTGGAACTCATGGCTGTTTCTCTAGTTGCCGTCCACACGCTTTCTCCCGAACAGAATTTGGCTAGATAGGAGCAGGTTGATAGGGTGACGGTATTTCGTAACTGCGGTTGCTTTGCTCTTTGGCCTCGATTGAGCACATCTAGGAGGCTCTGTGGGAGGCAAGCTGTCGCGCGGAATTTTTGGAGAAGAGGCTTGGCTGAGGGAAAAGAGGTCCGTGTCGATGGACTCCGCGCTCGGCAGATCTCAGAAACGAGAGAAACTAAACCAACCAACTAAGTTATTTTTATATTTTATTATTCATGTTCCCACGCAACTCACACTTTTGACTGCGCCATCTGGTGTAACCCGAAATTAGAATGCTAGAGCACGTCGAGCAAGCAACAGTTTCTCACATTCAATGTCTCTGAGACCAGAGCCGCATGGCTTTGCATAGATTGTCAGTACGAATGCTCTCTTCTGTCGTTTGCTGCTGATCGGCATTGCAACTGATGGTCGTCAAAAGATATGTGAAAAGAAATACAGTATATCACTTGAAGCAAAATTTGAAAATCTGGGGAAGCCAAGAAGACAACAAGACGGCGCTTAGGTTCATGCTGGATCGTGGGAAAGGTGCTTAGAGCTGCGGCAAGCGAGAGCCAGAGTGAGAGCGAGACCAATAAGTTCAAAGTCGTGTCTCAGATTCTGTCTCAGAGGCCGGTACGCAACTTGCAGAGAGCTAATGGACGCGCCTCTCTTCCGCGTCGTGCGCGGTGATGGGCCCATGAAATATTTCAAATCCGATGCCTTGAAATATTCACAGAATTGGTGGTGCTTTGTGGCTGACTGCTTAGTCTGGCTGTTCGCACCAGGCCGTGTAACCGCTTAGATCCTCGCTTCAGCGTCTTCCGCAGCCTACTTTGATATCCACTTTGGCTGCCCAAAGCGCTTAACGGCTATTCATGGTTTAGCGAGGCATGTGAAGCATAAGGAGCGGGGACCCGGTGTGGGAACGTAAACGTAATCCGTCACTTTCGACCAAAGACACCAACGTGGAAGACCGATGAGTGGCGCGCGTTGAATTCACAATAAGAGAGTGGCGGCGTACAGATCAATCACGAATTATGAACGCAAGCGACAGGATGGTCTAGAAGTAATCGAGAGAGCGGTCTTTCGACGTGAAATCACGACTCGCATGCGATTCACGATTGGACAAGGCGCTAACGGTGACCTACGCAGCCTTTTATCGAGGTCCAAGCGACTTGATCATCCGATTGTTGATCGGGTCGCCTGACTCACGGATCCCGAGAAGATCTTGCACGCCCAGCAGCAGAGACAGCAGGGGCTCGAATCTCGATTTTCCAAGCTAGATCTGGAATCTTCCCTGGCTAGCGCTCGACTTATCACGTTGTCACGGTCTTTGTCACGGTCTTTGCGAAACAGGGACCTAACTTACTGCTTAATGGCTGGCAACCATCTCGCTGTAGAGCGAGGGACGTGAAGCGATTCAGTTTTCTAGTCGTTGCTCGCTAAGTTGTAATAGTTATTCACGATTAACGATTCGTGATTGATTTTCAGCCTGCCAACGGCCACTCACGACTCGTGACTGCAGCTGTCAAGCAATCACAAATGTCGGAAATGCCTATTTGCTTCGCTTGGTGTCCATCGCTGCTGCCGTCAAATTCGTTTAAGGAAATTGCACCATTGGACTGGTTCTCGCTTTGTTTATCGCTTTCGCTCATTGGCACAAGACTGCATACAGTATCTGCCTCCGAATGTCCGGGTACCTGCCTAGCTATGAGAACTCTCTGAGACCTTCTTTTCAACGCCATCGGCGCATTAGTGTGGCGTCGGTCGGTCTTTACATTACCGAGATTCAGAGATTGCCGACGCATTGCCTCAACACGCATTTCACGCTCGCACGTCAGGTCTGCAGTATCCCCAACGTTCTGATCCCACCGCTGCAACGCTTTCGAAACGTTTGCTGACATCTCACCTATCTTCTTAATGCGCTCGGCTCTGGATAATATCAGGGCCACCAGAATTCCTAACGAAGCACGGAGGCTGAACTTTGCTATTCTGATTTGGGCCGTCAGCCAGGCGGGTTGAATTCACGTGATTGTGGACATTCACTAGAGGGAGATGTCACGGTTTGCTGGCCAAACATCTGCATACAAAAGGCTGCCTAAGTCCGTGTCGATTTAAGCATGAGAGCTCTGTAGCATTCGTCGATGACGTTGACGTGTCCCTTCCGTGTTCCGATTTCGACCCGAGCGATCGAACCGACCCCAACCGAACCGAACCGAACCGAAATCTCTGGTCAAGGTCAACTGGACATACAAACGCTATCACCTACGTTGAGCGTCGTGTATCAGGGGGCCACCATCACCGCGAGCTTGACACGCACGTAATTCATGGGTCCCAGCGCCGCTCATTGCTAAACCTAGTCTGCGAGGAGTGTTGGGCCCAAAAATTTGTCTCAATTGGGCTACCCAAAGTTTTACCGACAACATTCGGAGGAAGCAGAAGCAGAACCATGGTTAAATTTACCACTGGCCAACTTTCGGCGATAGATAGCGATGAGCATGTGATACCGTCGCCCTTGAAACGGCATCATGCGCAGTCAGGAAGATGGCGAACGCCTTTGTGACTGCCAATGTGAGTCTGCATCGCTGAAGTGTCAGCGTTCCCTTGACCCGCCATTCATCACCGTTAGCATCTCGATTACCACCTGTTCCCGACATGCAAGCAGCACTTCGGAGTCTTGGAACTCTTCACTCGAGAGAACGCGTTCGACTATTCATAGCGGCGCAACAATACCAGCAAATCGGCGAATTGGAACATGAATTTGAATGCCCATGTGACGAATGTTTGCGACGAGAAGGTACGTGAGCAATGTTCTTGATCAATTTGGTCTAGTGAACAGACGCACTAAATGTAGAACGCGACTCTTGCACTAGTACTGGGCTTAAGAAGAATTCGTCGTGCAAGCGCTCAACAGGTTACCGCTTTCAAGCTGTCAGGAGCGCAAATCCAACACGTGGGACTGCATGAGCACGATCCGGTAATAAAAGCACCAAGGCGTCGTCGATCAATGGATGACAATGCCCGAAGGGGTGGAAATAAGATCGGTAGAGTGGCCGGCTTGAGGCCAGGAAGAATCACTTTGACACCCATCCACCTCACACAAGTCGGAGCGGCGCAGACGCCCCATCCGCCTATGCAAGATCATCGCGGGTTCGCCAGTGCCATGACACTATGCAACAAAGACAAGTTTGTCGAGCAACCGTGCTGGGAAAGCGATCAACATTCGCAGCATTCAAGTGTGGTGCATGGTACAGCGAAGAGGAAGCGACAAGCCTCAGTCAGGAAGAGAGGAGAACATAGGGCGTGTGCAACAGAGCAATACATGAACGACTCCCACACTCCTGTCGCTAAAGCTAAAGGCTGGCTGGCCTTGCCTCATCACCGTGGTTTATCTGGAAGTGGGGATTGGAGAGGGGGGAACCGGATGATTGACAAGGCGGCAGAAGGGTTGATCAGGGCGCAGGGGAGGCAGCTACTTGGGTTATTACCTGCTCTGAGAAGCAAGAAGCGCGACAGCAGGAAGAAGATATGATGTGCACGAATTGTGGCTCAAACTGAGCAAGACTCAAACTGAGAAAAGAATCGAGCAATTTCAGGCGAATTATGAAACATGATGGTGCATTTCACGATCTGTTTGTGGATGATGTTCACGTCGGTAAATGGCTTTCAGACGAGCTTCTCTTGACTTTCTCCGGAACTTTCGGTGGACCAACCAAAGAAGCGGTACAGACCGTCCCATACCTCGGGCTTACAACCCATGGCCAGCAGCATTACAGCGGGCAAATGAATGAGACTGACCCAAAAGCACCATCTGGCCGACTTAACCGTTCGCTCGCGGTAGAATTTCCACGCCGCATGTGCCATCAACAGATTCAAAGGCGTACTGAGCACGGCGTAGGCTACGGGACTCACAATCCCACTCAGCGGGATCATGAGTGTGCAAATGGGCAACAGAGCTACAGCGTACCTCAGCGAGACCCTCCTGTTGAGCGCCGGGTCGGTAACAGCCATCATCCGGTACCCGCCTCTTGCGTATTCGGCCCTCAAGGTGTGTGCGAGAGAGTTGAAGTGTGGGAACTGCCATGCGAACAGCAGCGCTGCGAGCGACCAACCTCCTACATCAGTCGAGGTGTGCAACGTGCCCGTGCATGCGGCCCAGCCCATAAGCGGTGGTAGCGCGCCAACCACAGCTCCGACCCACGTATTGGCAATCGTGCTCCGCTTCATGGGTGTGTAGGTAAACGAGTAGAGGACCACATTCGCCGCGCCCAACAGCGCGGTAAGTGGGTTGACCGTTGTCAAGAGCAAACCGACGCCGGAAGCTGCGGATACAGAGGCGAACGTGAACGCGTGCAGAGGCGTGACGGAACGAGATGGGAGAGGTCGTGCTCGTGTACGTTGCATCTGGGCGTCGTATGGCGACTCGACAAGCTGGTTCAGTGCGTTTGCTGCTGCAGAGCAGAGAGTCATGCCGGCGGTGAGGGCGAGCAGAGTGGTGACGGGAGAGGCAACCGCGACGGTGAGCGAAGCTGGACACAGTGCGTAACCTGCCATGCCGGTGAGGACGACGAGAAAGGTAAGGCGCGATTTGGAGAGTTGTTTGTAGAGTTTGGGAAGCGTTGCCGTGGAAAGCGGTGGCACGGGGCGGAAGGCAGAAAACGAGGTGGAAGGCTCGCGCGATCGCAGGCCGCCGAGAGAGCGAAGGTCAACGACGGTGGGATCGTCAGAGATGGGTGCGAACGAGGCTACATCCATGTCAGCTTCGGTCACTGCAGTAGTAGCTGCGGTAGGAGTCGATGCAGAAGTCGAAGCGGCAGCAGCACGAGTGCTAGAAGAGGTGAAGGATCGACGACCAAGGTTTGACGCCGTGAGCGGGGTTCGCCCACGCACTTTGGTGCGCAGCGTCCTGTACAAGCTCCAAATGGCATCACCATCCACATAGCAGCCCTTGAGCCAACGCTTGATCTCACCTGGATTGCTCTCATCCCATTCGAACCCTTTCCTGGAGTGCAATACACGTCGATTGTCAAAAATGACGCACTCTCCCTCCTCCATTTGCTTCTCGTACCTGAATTCTTCGGCAAGCGTCAGATCCGAGAAGCGTTTGAGCGCAAGATAGAATGTCTGCCTCTGCTCTGGGGTCTTGAGATGCTTGGTCGGATGCAGAGGGATCGGCGACTGGAACGGTGGCGAGTAGTTGACCGCGCTCAGCCTTGGCATGGTGGTTCCAGCCAGCGGACCACCTGCATGCCCCTCGGTGTCATGTGCAAGTTCGAACGTTGGGTGCGTGAAACGGTAATGTCTTCCGTCGTTGACATAATGAAATCCAACGGGCACTTTGGTCAAGACCTCCCACAGCTCGCGGTCCTCTTCCCACATTCGCTCGGCAACCTTGAAACTGTCAACAAAAATACTGGCGCCACCACGCACCTTATTCCTGAGCATGTGAAGGAACTGGAAGCGGGGCGGGTTTTGAAAGTAGAGCAGGTCCATGTGGAGGCCCAGGTCAAGATTGGTGTATGCGATGTTGCGTGCACCTGCTTTAGACCGGACATCCCAAAGCAGACCGTAAAAGGTGTTGCGCAGCTCGCCCATGATGTTTGCCAGCTCTCGAAGGCGTGCAGACTGGGGTCCCTCTTCGGTCGCGGTCGTGTCAGTGGGGAGTCGGGTGACGAACGCGAATCCATCGCGAATGATGGCCTCGGTCAGGGCGTACCGCGCTTCAGTTAGTTCGGTGGAGTCAGGGTCATCATTTGGCCGGATAGCATCCCAAGGGATGCGTGCCGGTCGAGCACCCGCTCCGCTCTCAACAGCATCAGAAGCCAGCGGTGCGTCAGGCGACCAGGGCGTCGACTTGAAATGGGTCAGGTCCTTGGCAGCCCAGTATTCCGGTACGGCCATGACATCCATATGCGTGTCAGCATAGAATGTTTCGACAGCATGGCGGAGCAAGAACGATATAGGAAAGTCGGAAGTGTGTGGTGCGTCGGCCTGTTTGGCCTCGCCGAAGGTAGCAGTAAATGCATTGACAACAGCATGTTCCTTCGCAAAGGTGAGTCGAAGTGCTGGTTCGTCTCCTGATGTGATCAGTGTCGGTGGGTGTTCTGGATCGAGAAGGGCGACTTCAAGAGGTACATCACTGGTGTGGAAGAGTTTCTGACGATTGCTCGGGTGAACCGACTGTGGCGCTTGGCAGGCATCACGCAGCCAGACATGGTCAAATCGGAAGGGCTGCAAACCCAGGTGCTGCGATTCGATCGAGACTCCATCCGAGAGCAGACGAATGACAATGTCAGAGTCGGGAATGCGAAGCTCGTTCGTCGGACTCTTGTTGAGAGCTGCCGTAGAGCTCAGGGAACGACGAGGCTCAGCTGACCCAGCCAATGCTGCGCGCCAGTCGCCGCAGTCTCTTGCGTGCTGTTGAGCAACTCGGTGAGAGGCAGTGTGCAGACCGGCAGTAGCGACAGCAGGCAACTGACACAAAAGGTAACGACGCAAATCTCGGCATACGCGTTGGCTTGTTGCCACAAGGCGACTACTGGGTTTCAGCAGCATGATTGGCAAGACCGAAAGGATACGACCTTCGGTAGCCCAGCCGAGCGATGCGGATGCTGGCGGAATGCCTGCATTGACAGGCTCTTTGATGGCAGCCGCTTTGACTGCCTCGTCATCTCTGGTCAGATAGTCGGCGATTGCAAGATTGGCAGCAACGATAGCAGCAATCCCAAACACCAAGAAAAGACTACGCCTCGTCGCGTCCCACTTGACATTCTGCTCGATCTCGGTCTTGAGATCCGAGAGACTGATCGTGAAACGGTTGTTAAGGTCCTGAATCTCTTGTTCAAGGTTGTTCTGTTCCTCTTTGGACTCGGCTTTGCGATTATTCATGTCGACCTGGATATCGTGCTTGAGGCGCTCGACGTCTTCCTTCATCTTTTGCTCGAGCGCATCCACTTCGCGCTGAAGGAGGGTAGTGATGCTTCGCAACCCAGCGGCGTCGTTCCTGCCTCGCACCTGCACCTCGGTGCGGATCTCGGACAAGGCCGCCTTGAATAGGTAGGCTTGATTCTCAACATCGCTTTTGTTAAGGCAGGCATGTGCCAGCTGCCGACCACGGGTTGTGATGAGGTGTCGAACGCCTTCCATGATGGCCTCTGCTGGGTCGTGTCGGCGCGCAATTTGGAGCTGGAGTTCGTGAGCGCTAGATTTGATTTGATTCTGCTTACCCTTGACAGTCTTGACATTGGCCGCAGCGCGTTGCATCCTGGTCGCCGTCGAGATCCAGCCACCTGCTTCCAGTCGCTTGACAAATCCATGTGTGTCAAAGGGCACCTGGAGACTCTGCAGCGACTGTGGTGAAACATGTCGGTGGAGTCTCTGGTCGAATTCGACGTCGCCGCCCGCATCGCCAGAGGGTGGAGTGGTCGGCTGTGGAGTCCCTGATGCATCCGACGAAGACGAAGACGTGCTTGTTGTCTGCTGTGAATCGTCCGTAGATGCTGACGAAGACGATGGTGACGACCAAGTGGACGTCGAACCGGAAGACGTTCCAGGTGGTAGGAGGCTCTGGTCAGACGAAGGTGTGGTAAATGACGGATAAAGGGCTGCGGGATTTGGAGGCGACGTGAGACCGGAATAGACCCTCTTATTCTGCTCCTGAGCATGGAAGAATCGCTGCTTCAACAGATCCTCTCCGGTCGCAGGGCCAGTGCTGGCTGCTGCGGCGTTGGAAGTTTGTTGGCCGCTTGCGCTTGATTGAACATCTTGTTGCCTAAAATTAGTGGAAGACGTCTGCTGCTGCTGCTGCGATGACGCCTGCTCAGAGCTCGACGAAGCCTTATTGGAGGAAGATGACGATTGCTTTGCGCTTTGGCTGTTGTCGTCGGCCTTCAGCACATCATCAACCTGTGGTGTGCGGGACGATCGCTCTGCAGCATTGCTGGTAGCTGGTTGACCGCTCCTACTGTCCGTGACCTTCACAGATGAAGTAATCTTACTGTCAATCTGGGAGGCATCAGCGCTCGAAGCGCCTGCATACTTGCCCTTTGAGTCCGCGGACGCTTGTGAGGCTGAAGTTGTGGAGAATCCAAGCTTCTGACCAGGGCTACAGAGCTTGAAGCGACGCGGTTGGTAAAAGAGGTGGCGAGGCAACGAATGCCTTTGGACTATCACCTGAAGATGAGGCGCATCGACACCAGCTTGTCTGGCTAGGCATGCAGCAGCCTTGGAGCCGACGTTGCTCCAGCTCATGCTAAAATGCCGTATCAAGTCGAGCTAGAGATGAGGAGGCGTACAGGGGTTGATCGAACCGGTGGAACGGGAGAGCTTCTGCGAGTCTTGTAGTCTGGGGTGAGGAATACGTTGGACTCTACTCAGCCATCGTGATTGCAGCCTTATTGCGAGCTCAACTGCAAATGGTGTCTGTAGATGGCGTCAACAGGATCCGTTCCGTGCTTCACAAAGCGCGTTGATTGTATTGGTGTGGTGCGCTGAGTTGGGGTCGAGGTAAGGTATGTGTCGTGATTGCAAGGTTCAAGGTGTTCTTGTTTTTCAATCGTGAATCGTGAATTCGTCACAACCGAAGCCGGCTGGCCGTTCATGGCCGACTCTTCGCAAATCACGAATCACGAATCACGAATCACGAATTCGGCGTTCAGTCGTGAGTCGTGAGCCGTGAGTGGGTTTCTGGACACGGAACACCACGATTCACGATTCATCATTTATGATTCGTGATTGATCTAGCTGCGATCTCACACTCTGAAAAACTGTGCCGTGTGCATCACGCATCACACGCGTGACGGTGCGTGGAACACGGTAGCACGAAACAAGCACAGCACAGCGAATCACGAATCGTGAATCCTGAATGTGAATCGTGAATTGCACTCACGACTACGTGCTGTGTGCGTGTGCGTGTGCATGTGCAGTGACGAGTGAGTCGTGAGTGTGCTATTTCGTGTTGGTCCGAGCGGACATTCACACACTCGTCAACGCCCACTCACGATTCGTGACGTGCCAGTTACGGAGTCGTTCTTCTCATTTGTGAAAGCAACGTATACCCACTTTTTGCCTCTCGACGCTGACCACACAGCCATTGTCAATACCTTCGTCCCTGCTATAGCAGCAAAAGTGCCTTCGTCATCATGTCGCATGCACAGGATCCCACCATTGGCGACGACGAGCTTGCTACAACTGGTACGTTGTCCCTCATGCTTGGTATCGGTCATGGCACCGGACGAATGTGATCCTGACGCATCCTTTCATCTTGTTGCTCACTTTGTTTATCTGCTGTAGCCACCGCCGGCTACAAGGTTGGCGAGAAAAAGTCGCTCGCTGAATACTCGCAGCTGGATGCGGAAGACGAGTCGCTAGCAAGATGGAAGGCAAGCCTCGGAATTGGCGCTTCCACCAGCGCCGTCGACCCAAATGCTCCTAAGCTCTCACTACACAGTCTCTCCCTAGTATCGCCAACAGCACCTGGCGGAAGCATCTCGATCAACCTCCAGCAGCCCAAAGAGCAGCTTGCACAGATCAAGCAGAACCCCCTCTCGGTCAAGGAGGGCGTCGAGTACAGTGTCAAGATTCGGTTCAGCGTGGGAAGCGACATTCTCTCGGGTCTCAAGTACGTTCAGGTGGTCAAGCGGGCCGGCATCAAGGGTAAGTTCAGAATTCCTAACCTGTTGAGCATGGAACGCAAGAAGTTGTACTGAGCTGGCATTTTGGGCTTGATTTTTTTTCCGTTGTGCAGTCGACAAGATGGAAGAGATGATCGGATCCTACGGTCCACGACCCGAGCCATATGAAAAGACGTTTGCTTCCAGTGAGGCACCCAGCGGTATGATGGCTCGTGGCAACTACAGCGTACGCAGTCGTGTGGTCGATGACGACAACCACGTTTTTGCCGACTGGGAGTGGGCTTTCAAGGTAAGCAAACTCATCATGCTCCCAATACTACGCCACGACGCGCTCTGCAGACTGACTTTTCTCAATCACGCTTTCTCGTCAACAGATCGCCAAGGACTGGTAAAAACTTTCGCTCCGGCCCGCCTTCGCTGCTTCATATCTCCTCCCATCTTGTTTTCTATCGATACAACGTCAATACTTCTCGTACTCTACGCAATGCAAGTTCCCAATGTCACCATGCCCTTTGTAGTGTGATTTAGTGTGGGGTCAAGATTGTCCCAAGGCAGCTGCAAAGATGGTGAGAAAGCTGTTGGCAAGCGAGGGGTGCTGGAAAGCCTCGCTATCTTTTTGCTTCCCGTCTCGAGTGGGCTAGTGGTGAGGGGAGATATGAATCACGAATGTCGATTCTGACGCAGCAGCACTCGTGACTGCTGCTTCTGCTGTTAGAATCCGTGCCGCCTCGTCTTCTATTGCTGTTGCTTCGACTGCTACCGGTGCTGCTTTCGGTTCCCACATTCTCGCCTCTATCCATGCGAGACTTGTCCACCAATCCCAAAGTATTGCCTAACCCTAAGCTTGTCTCACCTCCCTGTTGCAACTCTAACCTCGTTTGCAGATCCTGTCGCTCGCCTAGAAGTCTTCGAATCATCTCTTCCAAATCGCGCATTTTGGAACAACGCTGTTCATCTTGTTGACGAAGTTGAGCTACCTCCCCTTCGAGTTTGAAAACGTGATCTTCTTTGCGGTCTCGTAGACGACGTTGGGCGTTTCGATTCTGCTCGCGACGACGCGACTTTTGCTCGAGCTTGGCTGCCTGCTGAGCTTGGTCGATGGCGTTCATTTTCGATCGACCGCGTCGCTTGGCATGAGAAGATAATGGGGGTAGGGCAGAGAAGTAGAGGCATGAATCGAGCATGTGTGTGTTGTCAGCAACATTGACGTCGGAACTGCGTGCTGTGGTGCAGCTTTCATGGGCACCGCTGCCGTTGCCGGTGTTGATGCGATGTGGTCGTGATGCTGGCTCGCTTGTTAGGTATGGAGCCAAGCTGGTACGTATCCCACCATGTGGTGCTCTAGTAGCCGCAACATCATCCAGGGGAACAAGGACGGCCGAAGCTGCTGGATATTGCCGATGCAGGTAGTGCTGCTGCTGGTGAAGTTGCTGGTGGTGCTCAGAATGCATATTACGACGAGGGCGATGCGATTGAGTATCGGCGTGGGAAGCTGTCAGCCCACTAGACATGGATGGCCAAATACCTATGCCCAAAGAGGTGGTAGTGGCCATGGTGATTTGCCGGTAGATTCCACAAATGTACGCCAGTGAAGGGTGGAAGATGAGTTATGCTTTCCACTGCGCGAAGCCAACGCCTTTCGAAAAGTCTATCAACACCGAGTATACGTCGATCGCGTTCCCGAAAGAGCGATGGTTCTTGAGCACCGCCTTTTGGCCAGATTGAATGGACAGGAGGGATGAAAGGAAGAACTGAAATGGGAAACGAGATAGGCTTGTTCGAGCTTTCTATCCAGGTATCAGTAGACTCCCTCTCACCATCTGTATCCGTGCCACGAGGCGACCCAGATACGAGATCCAAGATACTAATGCCTATGAGTCTCAACAGCAGACCTCAGTCTGAACGAATGTCCGTTTAGGATACACAGGAGTGCTACGGTCGCCTCACTTTAGCACCGAGAGTCGACGGATCAAGCTCTGCAGACCAACATAGCAAAATGAGCGCTGTTGAGGAGCCCAAGTTATTCCGTTTCGCAAAATCCCATTCTTTCATTCACTCGTCACCATGTGTGCACCGGCGAATGAATGAAACAGATCAAAATTCGATGGCAACATCCATTCTTTGCCAGCCATCAAGCACGTGGAACATGGATGACTGTGTCTTATACATTGATCTAGAGAGGGAGAGAGAGCAGGGTTGTAGATTCGTGATTCAAAGTACCAACCAGCGCAAAAACCCCCACACCGATTTAGATTCACAACTGCAACCAAGCCCAATGTAGCGAGCATCCAGATGGTAGGAAAGTGTTGGGTGTGAACATTCAAACCCCGTAGTCAACCGCCTTGATCGGCAGGATTAAAAAAAGCTTATAGGACAGCGGTTTTTGTGAGAATCGGGATGGAACGCACATTCCATCACGCATATTACCACTGTAAGTTGTTGCAAATGTCCAAGAGGAAGCCAGGGGAAACACACGCGGCATTGCGGAGTATGGATCAAATGCGTCAGGTTCGCAGGCCACCTTCACGATTCGTAATCGACACAATCACCAATTAATTCGTGATTGGCCGATCGGCTAGTTCGTGTCGGGATCGAGAGCCAACCTAAGTTAAGGATCGCTCGCCCTCTGTTCCTTGATTGACTCGGCAGCGTTGCATGGATAGCCACACAGCACCGAGATGTTAGAAGCCCGCCATCGAGTGGATAAAATCTCTTTCGGCAACATTCGTGAGTCTGTATCTCAACGTGTTGAAAAGCGCCGACAATCACGAATGAACAGACCAACATTCGTGATTCGTGATTTGGTAGTTACCAATTTTCTGGTACCTTTTTAATTATCATTTCTTCTTCCACAAGTCACGAGTCGATTTGCCGATAGCTTGATGTTCACTGCCTGACAACCAGATCCCGTGGAAACATGATATCACTTAGATGTCACGCGACGGCGTTTCGACTCGGCCTCCTACGCTCCTCTGACCAGACCTATTCTGCCTTGATTTGCGATGCAAGTCATCGCATGAGTCGCGCAGCCGAGTCTGCATGTACAGCTTGGTCGATTGACCTCTCAACTGACCTTGCCCGCATTTTGTGTCATCGTGCGTGTCATTCACAATTCAATAAGCATCTCATGCCTTGCTCGTCAACCTCCTGGCCACGAAAAAGCATACATGTATACAGCCACATCATCTGCCGGCTCACCAAGCAAGCGATTAGCAAGTTCAAACGCGTGATAATTCCCATCGCTCACAAAACACACTCACACACCTTCAATCGTGAATCGTGAATATCACTCACGACTGGGAGCCGATTCGACAGAACGGAGGCAGATGACATCATCTCTTCCCGTTGCATGTCGTCGTTGCATGTTGTCTCGAACCAGGACAAGATCATGGCTCCCCTGACAAAGTCTCTTTCTCCGTCCGTATCGCCGCATATCTACTGAGGTCAAGACGACCCGAGTCAACACTACAACATATACGAGTCGAAAACCACACCAATCACGAATGTTTGAGCTGAGGCAGAAATTCAAGACACCGCTACTTGCGATGCTGGCTAAAGCATGTATTCTTTTTGAACTATCTACATAAGTGCTAGATGCCAAACAACTTCCGAGACCCTTACCTAGTTGACTTAGTTGGCGGCGGCAGCAGCGGAAGCAGCATCAGTAACGCTGAGCTTGGCAACGTCCGGCAACTCGTCGGCCGAAGTGATGAGCTTGGTCACCTTGCCGATAGCCACCGTACGTCCTTCGTCTCGCAGCGTGAAACGGCCCAGCTGCGGGTAGTCCTTGAACCTCTCGACACAGATCGGACCAGCAAGCTCGACGAGCGCGATGATCTTCATACCCTTCTTAGCAAACTGAGGACCACGTCGACTCTTCTTGCCCGTCTTTTTGTCGTAGTAGTGCAGAAGCGCTGCCAAGTTGGCCTCTTGTGACACGGTGTGGCAGTGAACTACGGCACTGTAACCGGCACAGATGATATTACGGTGCTCGAGGATGGCGAGCTGAGCTTCAAAGTGTGTGGCTACATGCACCGGGTTGACGGGATCGGTCAACACGTGGCCCACAGTAACGTCTTCATGGTCGATGCCTTTCAACTTGACACGTACATTGTCGCCCGAGATGGCAGCAGGAACTTCCTCCTCCTGCTCGTTGAAGATAGCAGAAGCTTCAACCGAGACCTTGTTGGGCATGAGCAGGAGCGTGTCGCCCTTCTTGATCTTACCGGCCTCGAGCTTGCCGACCACGACGGTACCCATGTCATTGTACTTTTCCGAGATGGGCATCTTGAGCGGTGCCGAGATTTTGCGGTCGCCGAGCTCGAGGTTGTCGAGGAACTCGAGCAGAGAGGGGCCATTGTACCAGTCGCAGATGCTTTTAGGCACACGTTCCTTGAGATTCTGGCCGGCGTACGCCGAGACGGGAATGTAGGTGATATCGGTCTTGGGATTGAAGCCAGCCGAACGCAGGAAGGGAGTGAGCTTGGCTTGGATTTCTTCGTAGCGCGACTTTTCCCATTGTACCGTCGACTCGTCCATCTTGTTGACCACGACAATGAGACGCTGGACACCAGCAGTCTTGACAAGAACGGCGTGCTCACGCGTCTGTCCACCACGTTCAAAACCAGTCTCGAACTCGCCCTTTCGCGCCGAGATGACGAGGACGGCGACATCGGCCTGCGCAGCACCACTGATCATACTGGGCACAAACGACTTGTGTCCTGGAGCATCGAGGATCGTGTAGCGGCGCTTGCCCGTCTCGAAGTAGGCACGACCCACCTCGACCGTCTTACCCTTCTCACGCTCTTGCGCCGTTGAGTCGAGCGCCCAGGAGAGGTACCACGACTCTCGGCCAGCTTCCTTGGCCTCGCGCTCGTACTTTTCCATGGTTCGCTTGTCGACCATGCCGGTGAGGAAGAGCAAGTTGCCACCCATGGTAGACTTTCCGGCATCGACGTGGCCAATGAAGACAATGTTCAAGTGCGACTTGAGTTCGTCACTCTTCTCACCGAAAAGGTCCTTGAGCGTCTCTTCGTCCGTGACCTTGGAGGCCTCGGCGAGAATCTGATCGGCATTTGTGGTAGCACGTTCGGTTGCGACAGGCTTGGAGGAGAGTGAAGCCACCTTGGACTCGGCCTTGGAAGCAGTGGCAGCGGAGGACGAGGCAGCAGCAGCAGAAGGCGCTGGCGAATCACTGCGAGAGGATGGAGCAGTAACAGCGGTAGAAGAAGGTGCCTCGGTGTCCTTGACAGCACTGACGGCCGCCGAATGTACTGAAATCTCGGCTTTGGTAGCAGCGGAAACAGCTTCCTTGGCAGCCTCTGGCTTCTTGGCGCCACCAATGGAGATACTGACAGGCTTGCGCGGGGCGTCGCTCTTGTCTGCGGTAGTAGCAGCGGGCTTGGCACCTCCACCGATGGAAATGCTGACTGGCTTTCGGGGTGCATCGGAAGCCGCAGGAGCGGCAGGTTTGGCGCCGCCGCCGATCGAGATGCTGACAGGCTTCCGGGAAGCAACATCAGAGGTAGCGGCTGCGGGCTGAGCTGGGCGCGCTGGAGGCTGGTTGGAACCCGATGCTGCGGGGCGAGCAGGCAGACCGTTGAAACCCTGCTGAGCGTATTGGTTCGAAAAACCCGGTTGGTTAAAACCCTGCTGAGCATAGCCGCCACCATACGGCTGCTGCTGGTACTGTTGGTATTGCTGGTACTGGCTGTTGTAACCGCCGTTGAAGCCTTGCTGCTGCTGCTGCTGCTGACCGAAACCCTGCTGGTAGTATGCGCCCTGCTGGCCATAAGGAGTACCGCCCTGTTGCTGCTGACCCTGCTGTTGCTGGCCGCCGGGAACGAAGCCCGAGGCGTTGGGGTTGAAGCCGCCAAAGCTAGGAGCGTTTGGATTCATCGTGACGCGAGAAAAGGCCTGTTTAATGCGATGACGAAGCGGGGACCGGATCGAAGAGGGGGTCTCTTACTCGGGGTGTGATGCAGCGCCGAAAAAAAATGTGGCGCTGTACTGGAACGTTCGATCGAGAATGAGAATCTCGTAGACTATCAATAAGTTTGATCAAGGTGTTCCAATGCAGAACTGCGGCAAAGGTAAAGGGATGCACGATAAGATGGTGGTCTGTGATCAAGGCACTCCACCTGCAAAAGTGGATCAACGTCGAGCGCAAAAGGTTCAAATGACTCTTTAATGGTCTGTGATTCGTGTCACTGGAAAGGCAGACTCAGCTTTCGTTGGACTGCAGCACTTTCGCAGCGCTTTGTCGTCTGAGCGTGGATCGACGGATGAGAACTGACGCCTGCCACTCTGCCACTCCGTGACTTGGCGTCCAGCATTCACGATTTAGAACAAGCAAGCTCCAAAGGAAGCTTACCAAAAAAAAAAAAAAATCTTCTCATTTTCCAGCAACTTGCAAATTTAACGGCCGAATTAGTACCGATTGATCTAACACTCGTTCTCATGGCTTACGTCTGTCTCCTCGTGCCCCACGCCTTGTGCCTGACCGCCAGCCTCGCCACGCTGGAAGAACAAGTCATGAGTCTGAGTCGCAATCACGAATCACGAATCACGAATCACGAATCACGAATAGCTTCGCACGACGTTTGGGCCACTCACGACTGTCAAATACTCTGTCAACTCTGTCATTCACCGATTGCTCTCGACACACTGCACCATCACCCCTGTTCTCAGAATCTTCGCCTAGCATATCACGCTCAACGCTCACCTTTCTTATCGGGAACCATCAAGGGAGCATCGCTTCTCATCTGCTAATCCGACCTACGCATATCTGACTACTATGCCACCCAAAGGAGCAAAAGCATCCAGTTCGGCCGCGACCAAATCCCGCACTTCGGCATCACCCTCATCGTCATCATCCACACAATCACCCTTGTCAACGCTGTACAACTCCTATGTTGATAACACACCAAAGAGGCTCAAAGTGATCGATGCATTCTTGGTCTTTTTGATGCTTTCCGGAATGATCCAATTCCTTTACTGCGCGCTCATCACCAACTTCCCATTCAACTCTTTCATCGCCGGGTAAGTACTTTGCTCAATTCAGCACCGACTTTCCCTTCTATGCCTGACATCGATGCTGAGGATTGGAACGTCAATCTGTATCTCTCTTTCACTCTTCCATTCTCTCCATGTTTGGACTCGTTCCGACTTTCACAGCTTTGCATCAACCGTCGGCCAGTTTGTTCTCGCAGCATCCCTCCGAATCCAGGCAAATCCTGAGAATGGCCAGACTTTCCCCAAAGTCTCACCAGAGAGGTTAGTTGTTGTGTGCCTGGTCTCAAACCACCTCACCTCAATACAGAAAGACCAGGACTGATCATAACCATTGCGATCCTTTCACTCTCATCATTGATGTACATCCAACAGGGCTTTCGGCGACTTTCTGTTTGGCTCTGTGATACTTCACTTTTTCGTTTTCAACTTCTTAGGCTAGAAGTATTGTGAAATCACAGTTGCCGTTTCATCGTGTGGCTTGGGGTATATGTGGTTTGAATTGCCAAGGTAGCACTGATGAGCTAGAGAAACTTCTTAGCAGCTGTTCTGACCCGGGCATCGAAAGCAGCATTCTCGATCGGTGCGTTGGGATCTTGAAATGGATTCATCGAGACCTTGAGATACGCCTCCCACACGTCGAGGAAGAAGTTCTTGATCCCATCCTCGTGCTTGTGCTCGTGCAGGAGAACCATCTTTACGTCTGTGGGAGCGCAGAGCACGAATGAAAGGCAATCGATTCAGTATCGCTAGCCGGCAATTAAGGGCAAAGCAAAACAAAGTGGTCTGAGGAAGAGTTGTGCACCTACTTCCGGGAAGAACAAAGCAGCTGGTCGTGTACTCCTGAATTCGGTCAACGCTTTTCAGATACCTGTTTGATGTACGTTGAGACGCAGAGCAAGAGACGTTAGACACTGAGCCTCGAACAGTAAGCCTTACACCGATGTTGGTCAAAGCGACTCACAAGTACGGGCTTGTGATAAGCGCATCTTCGATCGTATCCAATGCAGAATGCGCGATCATCTGCAGCTCATACCTCTGCTTTCGCCTACTCCCCAGCCCTGCTACATTACCTGCTGATCCAGCGCCACCTGCTGCACCTGATGCACTTGCGGTATTGCCCCCACTCGATGCTATATTTGTTGTCGGAATCCGTGACAGCAGTCCTCCGAACATTCCTCCTCCGCCACTGCTGGTCGAGGTCGCTTCCGATGCAGCTCCAGATGCTGCCACGCTACTGAATGCTGTCGGGGAGAACACACCGCTGCTTGTCGGTGCCGAGGAAGAAGAAGTGGCCAATGAAGGAGCTGCCGTTTTGGGCGTGATTTCGGTTTCGTAGAGCGGGTTGTCGCGCGTGCCTATCAAAACGAGGTAGTACGACATCGTGAGGCTGTAAGAGTCCTGTCCGCGATCGACGGTAGATACCACGTCTTTCTGTCACCAAATTCGGTCGCGCTTGTGAGGACCTTGTGTAGGATGGAGACGATGCGATTCGTTGTTTCTGGGCATGGTGCAAGAGATGAAAGAAACAACCTCGACAAAGTACGTCCGTGCGAGCTTGCGAAGCCAACATTCGTGATTCACTCACTCGTGACTACTTTCAATAAAATCCGAAAATTGCCAAGTAAGACGTGAGAGCAGAAACTCAGTCACGAGTGACTAGGATTCACGATTCAGTCCTTCACGCCAAAGCGCTCCACTTGCCTGTTGACACCTTCTTTGTGTTGCCTGCAAGAGCCCACTCTGAATTTCTGCCTAGTCTCAACTCGAAGACGAGCGCAAATCAGAGCCAAACAGAATGGATGCAGAAGCCAAGATGCTTAGATTGCCAATAAAACATGTGAAGGAATGCATGGATATCCTTGCTGGTCACTGACGAGTGAAGCTTTCGAGCGATTTGTGTGCTATATCAAACAGGCTGAGAGTTATTGTGCTGGATGTTGTTTGTGTTTTGCGATACGAGGCGAGGCGAGGCGAGGCGGACAGAGAGAAGAGCGAATCCGGTCAGTAGTCATCATGCTTGAGTGTGACGCTTGAAAAGCCGCTGAAGGGGTTGCTGACAACAGCGTCGCCCTCTTCGTCGCCGACGTTCTTCTGGCCCGCGACAGCCTTGATCACGGCCGGCTTGGCTCTTGTGTCGTTGCCTTGGTCGTCGAGGTTCAAGCTACGGCTTTCGCGCACGTTGCGGAAGTTGACGGCATCGACGCCGTTAGAATAGGCTGGAACGATGGGAGGCGTCGAGTTGCGCAGCAAGCCCCACGAGATGTTGGAAAACCACTTGTGCTGCTTGACTTCGGACGCACCCGATTGAGAGCCCATACGTTTCAGTTCATCCTTGATGAGCAGCTTGCGAATCAGCGACTTGCCAAATGACGAAATGGGGATCGAGTCTGGGAATTGTACCTCATTGCGCAGCACATTGGAGAACGTCTCGTTACGTGTGCTGCCCTTGAACGGTGTCGTGGCAAAGATCATCTCGTAAATCAAGATACCCAACGTCCACCAATCGACCGCCGAAGTGTGGCCGCACCCCTTGATCACCTCGGGAGCAATGTACTCTTCTGTGCCGACAAACGAATTGGTGCGCAGGTCGGCGATGCAGCTTCGGGTATCGACCAGAGGTGCGCTGTTGGGCGTAGCTTGTCGGATCATGGCCGGAGCACCACCGCGCTGGGTAGCTCTGGCTGAAAGGTCGAAGTCGGAAAGCATAACGTGTCCGCTTTGGTGAAGCAAAATGTTCTCGGGCTTGAGATCGCGATAGATGAAGCCCATAAGGTGGAGATACTCCAGGGCAGCAATCACCTCGGCGGCGTAGAATTTGGCGTCTTCCTCTGGTAAGCACTTGCCCGGACGAGTCTGGAGCGCACGGAAGAATTCGCCACCCATGCAGTATTCCATGCAGAGGTAGAGGTAATCTTCCGACTGGAACGAGTGGTAGAGGGTGACGATAAAAGGATGGTTGGACGCAGCCAAGATCTCTTGTTCGGCCATGACACGCTTGATCTTGTTGCGCTTGATCATCTCCTTCTTGGAGAGCACTTTCATGGCGTACAACTTGTCGGTCTTCTTTTCACGCACCAAATAGACTTTGCCAACATCGCCTTTGCCGAGCATCTTGACCTTGCTGAAGCTGTTGGGTCCCACCTCGACCTCCTTAACCTTGATGCTGTTGCTCGAGTAGGTACGTCGGAAGCTGCCGGGCCCGCGATTGACGGAAGCGGTTCCTGCAAGAGCAGCGAGGTTGGCGGAACTGCTTGGTGGTGGGAGCTGTGATTTTTTATCTTTGCCGTTGGAGCTCTTGGATCGACCGGTACCAGGAAAGACGATTCGACCTGATTTGGGTGTCGAAGAACCTTTTGCGCTGACGGAACGACCCTTTTCGAAATCCTTGTAGCTGAAGGACGTAGCATTGCTATCCATCCGCACGGGCGAGTTGGAGAAGAAGGCGGCGTTTGCAAGCTCCTTGGAAGGAGTGAAGGGCGCGCCACCCTCGGAAACAAACTGGGCGTGTTGACCGCCAGCTCCGTCAGGAGAAAGGTAACCATTCTTGGTGGAAGAAGCAGCCTCATTGGGCTTTTGAGTAGCATTCTGACCGTTCTTGAAGAGCTTGTTGGTGTCCGGCGCGCTCGAGACACGTCTCATGAGACGAGAGGTGAATCTGGGATGGGACGAGTCAGTGTCACTGATGTCGGCTGGCGGCTGGAGCTTGCTTGAGGCAGAGGTGGTCATGGCATCGCCGATAGAACCAGAGGCGTTACGATCCTCGGACGAGTAGCTGTCATTGGAGAAGGAGGCAGGGTCATTGACCACGGTGGAACCGCTGATGGGCTGAAACGACGTAGAACCGGGCTGAGAGCCGGTGTACTGGACATGCTCAAAGTAGTCGCCATTTTTGTGCATGCTCGACTCTGCCGAATCGGTGTGCCAGCTGCGATCGTTAGATGCATTTCCGCTGGCCTTTCTACCAATCGAGCCGAATTTGAACATCTGCTTCCACTTTTTGTCCTTGCCGGTACCGGCACCGTTGGATTGAGAAGCATGTGACGAGCTGTGATAAGGACGCGAAGAGTGCGGAGCGGGCGACTCGCCAATGCCTGAGCTCTGTCCGTTGAGACGAATCTGATGAGAGGGCGTGTTCGAGCCGCTAGCGAAGCTCGAAGTGGATTGGGTAGGCGGAGTGGCGAATGCACTGCTGGGTTCATGAACGTTGTCGGTCTGCATTGTGGACGTTCCTGGTGACGAGACAAGTGAGGGCATGCTGATGAGGCAGCAATGATTGCGAGTGTGACGATACGACGGATGACGAACGCGGAGCCTAATCGGAAGACGGCGTGTCGATGGCTGATGGAGGGTGAAATGTGAAGGGCCTGCCTGGCAGTTGATTTCGGATATCTTGAATCGACGAGGCTGAGGCTGAGGCTGGCCAGGGACGCGGTTAGCCGGTCGAAGCGATCGGCAAATTTGTCAAAGTAGGAGCGCTACGCAGCTTTATTCGAGATACGAAGGAGGCGAAGCGTGACCAGAATCGGCGAGCGACGATTGCGCCTGTGTGACTGCAAGACAGACAGCGGGCGCGACGGATATGGGCGAAACAGATGGAATCGGCGAGGGTCGAATCTTCTTGTCTGCTTGTCTGCACCGAGGTTCACAATGATCGTCGCGCCGTTGAGTGCGCAAGGATGTCGACGATGGTGGTGATGGGAGCAGCGATGACGATGACAATGACAATGAGGGCAGGTTGCGGAGGACGATGCGAGGAATCACAGCGGGGAAGACAGGCGGACCGGCAGATAGAGTGTCAGCGTGTCAGTCAAGCCAATCGTGATTCGGTTTGGTCGATGTGTCGGTCAGTTGCTGATCAGTGTGTCCAGGCGAGCGGACTACAAAAATGAAACGGCAAGAACATGAGACACACGGTACAAGGCAAGAAGCCAGAGACCGAAAAGTGACAAAGCAGTCACACTCACACTCCTGACTGAGCTTCCCGTGGCTTGAGCTTGAGGAGAGTTTGGGTGAGTCGTGAGTGGCCAGCTCTACGCCTCGCTGCGTGACCCTTCTCTGTGAACTGCGAGCACACGAAGCAGGAGAGCCCGTGAAGTGGGTTAACTTCACTAGCAAAATTTGCCCGTTTCCTTAAATTTTTTTGGGATACTTTTTTTTTATTCACGATTAATATTTGGATTTTGAGTGCAATTCGTGATTCACAAAGGCCCCAGCAGCTAGGTCACGTGTGAAGGAACGAACGAATTTCACACGTTCACTCACCACTCACACTCACGACTCGTGACTGCTCTTGCTGGCATCGCAGTAACACAGTAGTGTGAGATTCACCATGCACGAATAGAAGGCGTATTCTGTGATTCTCTTGGGGAGCGCTCGACGAACCACAAGCGAAACCCACCAACGCTGTTCCTTGATTGTCCAAACTGAGTAAGGACCGTGCTTGCCGATTCACGTTTGTATGGTTCATCAGAATGCATGGCTCTGGCGTGATGAGCTAGCTAGTCTCAAAGTCGTGCATCAGCGTAGCATGGCAACACGAGCGAGGCTGGCCTGGATACCTTGCAGCTGATCTTCCTTGAACTGATGCGTTGCGCTCTGCAAGCTTGATGCATCCGTCACGGTCTCTCGTGCCTCTACCTGTGTGCAACAGACTTGAGAATAGCGATCGAAAGTTTTGCATCGTGATTTGACTGCTGCTGCCCGCCTCTGGTATGTCAGCCAAGCCAAGACGTGCAAGGGCCATCCATCCATGCACATGTTGCGTCTGTGACCGACTTTATTTTCGCTTTGCCGAAATCGTGAATCGTGAATCACGAATGCAAAGCCGGTCAGCCTCAAGAAAGTTGTATCTCAGTGGTCTAACACAGCAGTCGGATCGTCCTGGTCCACGAGGTCGTGTGTCTACGGTAGTGCGTCGTGGTCGAGTAAGTTATTTCTTGCCCCGTCATGAGACACAGCATCACAGAGAAGATCCAAAGTAAGGGGCAGTCAAGCGATGATCAGCGAAATATAATACAAGGTCGGAAGGCAAGCAACGACATCGTTGTGCCAAGTTCAGTGTCGCCGTCCAAACCAGGTAAAAAACCGTCTGGGCTGTCAAACTGGTCGCTGTCGGCGGTGTTCGTAGTGCTGGGTATTAGTCAAGTAGTAAGCACTACGGTCGAAAGCTCCAGGGTCTAGCGAAGTCGTTCAAACGAGCTCGATCGACCGAGGATGACCACAGAAAAGTCCATGATCTGCGTGCAAAGCAAGTCCGCAGGAGTTGACACACAAGGTTTTGTCAGCGACTGTCTATCAGTAACATCAGCTAACGATGCGCCCAAGTTCAGGGCAACCTACCCATTCTCCTGCTTCCAGGTAGATGCGCAGCAGGTTTCGAAGATCCTTGTTAGGCATCCGCGACACTGCTGGCGTGAGACCTGTGCTTCGCTTGATACCGGACAGCGCCACGCTCACCAGCATGGCATCTATGAGCAGATGGAAAATGCGTCCAAACATGGCACCTGTGTCGCTTGCTGCGAAAGCGATAGGGTAATTTGGTAGATTTGCTGAGATAATGCGTCTCAAGAGTTGTTGCGATTCAAGAGGATGCCGGAACGATCACAAAGACCTCGTAGACTAGGATGCAAGGCGTTGGCAGATAGCTGTGGGCAATCGGTATGGACAAGGAGGTAAAAGAGAACGAGTCAGATCAACCGCCAATGCACAGGGATCGTTCGAGGCGAGAAAAGACGATGGATGTGAACAGAGTAAATAAGCATCTGATTCATGATTCGTGATTCACGATTGAGCTGACTTGATTGAAAGCGCCTATGCTAATATCAACGCAGGGTTCAATTCAGGTCAATCACGAATTTATCTCACGACTCTTGCGCGCTGCACACACGACCCTATCATCACGCTCAGCACCGCTCACAAAACGTGAATCGTGAACTGTGAATGTTGGCAGCTTGACTACCACGCTGGCGTCCCTGCCTCAGTTCCTAGGAAGCCACCCAGCAAATCTGCATTGCCCTCTCGTCCATGCACCAATCACAAATTTGCTCTCTGCTCCATACAACTCAACCCGCTCGGACCCACACCGTTTCCAACCTCTCTGGTCTCGAGTCTGTGTTTGTGCAATCATTCGATGTGCGATGAACCTGTGCAAGAAGCTTCTTGTCACCTTAAGGACTCTCTACATACACGGTAAAGCCTGAACCTGTGTTAGGTTGAAGAAATTCAGAGACCGTCGTCCCGTCGGGTGGCAGAGAGCACGCTTCGTCTGCACTCAGTGACTAACTTATTACTATGTCACATGCAGGTCAGGTTAGACGAAAGCATGACTCTGGCCTCTGCGGCTACAGACTAGCTACGGAAGAGAAAGGGATGCCTGGACGACAAGATGACCCTCTTCCACCAGATACTAAAACTTAGACACAAGGGCAGCGCCCGAAAAACTGTCAGCACGTGATAGTAACACAATTCTGCTGACGAATCATTAATCATGTAGCACGTGGCATCTCGACGCAGAGTAAAGTGAGTCCACCACGAAAGCTCTTATTCACGATTGCGTGTCGGTGGTCTTGGTGTCAAGTGTCTCACGTCGAGCGTGTCTTGCTCGTCGTGCTCTCAGCTTCCTAATCGTGAATCTCGTCATTTCAGCGTCGCACCTTACCTTCCGTTTAATCTCGCAACATCTACCTTTTCCTTCTTGAACCATATTCCTGTCTCCTTCGCCCTACCTCTCGCAGCGACCGTATCGACGTTCCACTTGCACCGCCCAGTTTGTACGAAATTTTGTGCACTGTCTCCACCACCTCTGCAAGCTATTCGTGATTCGTGCTTGAGGCTTGATTTTTCAAAACAGGCACTTTGCGCGTTTTGTCGCGTTGATCATTTTGACGCTCCAACGGGTTTTATCCTCCACGCCTTCGACGTGCTCCTCTATAGATAGACTCACCGACCAGAGCTTTGGTTCGAAGCGGCTTGAGCATCACCATCTCTACGACGGCCCATCTCCATTGCTACCTCGTCGAAAGCAATTGCGTCGTCTCATCATTGCTCCGAGCTGGTGCAGAATTGCATATATAGCCCGGACGAGCTAGCCCAAGTAACCCGAAAATCGTTCGTCATCGTTCGATCTAGCTCGAACGTTGTCCACGAAGTTTGCTTGTTCGCTCGCTCAGCATCAAACGGCTTCCCTGCTTTCTCGGCATGCACAGCGTACCGCGAGATTGCGCCTAGCCGTCCATCTTGCTTCCGACCCACGCGCTTTTCTAGGCTTTGCTGGTCGATCGCGAAAACAATTCTAAGCGGTCATTAAGCCCGAAGACGGTAAGCATCACGAGCTCCTCTCATGGTTGATGGCAGACACAATCCCCTGCAATGTACTGACAGCCACATTTTCCTCTCATCCGATCGCACACCTACTTCTTTCTCGGCCGCCTATCACCCGCAAATTCGACCTCAAATACGGCCCTTTGTGATACTCACGTCACATCGGTCGATCGCTTCTGCTGCCCAAACCACAACCGCGCTCTGCCCTTCGACTGCACCACATCCGTCATGGGTTCTCACACCTATTCGTTGCCTTTTTCAATTTGCAGAAACACGCACATACACATTCGCTCTCTCCGCGAACGCCTTTCGCCCCTCATCAACACCTGTCTCAATGCTCTTGCACGCGTAACAACACCCCATCTGACGACATCCTCATGGCAAATCGCTCTCAAGGGATTCACTTCCTTAAAAGTGACGAGCTCGATGAGCTGTTCGACTATCAGCCCAGCGTCACCTCGGTGTCCGAGTTGAGCGAAGATGAAGATGCCGATACCGGCAGCAAGGCTTCAACGGATCGAATTGCCAAGCAGACCGGGTCGACGAGAGTGCTGGATCTCGGCCATGTCCTGAGAGCTCCGCGAGCGGCGCAGTACTCAACGAGGGCGGTCTACTCGATGGTCAAGGACGAGATTGTCGATCTCGAGCCCGAGTATCAGCGTGGTTTTGTATGGTCAATCGACAAGCAGTCAGCCTTGATCGAGTCGATCATGCGGCATTTTTACGTTCCGCCAGTTATGCTGTCCGTACAACAGAGCAAAGACCCCAAAGACGAAACCACGTACGTTTGTATCGACGGTAAGCAGCGTATCTCGTCGATATGCGCGTTTCTCGATAACCAGATCCCCCTCAGAGAGCCTTCCACAGGCTACAAGTTTTGGTACAAGGAGGATCCTGCCAACGGCAAGACACTCGCACTGACAGCAGCTCAACGACGCAAATTTGACAACGAGCAGCTTACCATTGTCGAGTTTGAAGGCTTAACCGATGAAACGGAGCGAGATCTCTTCCGCCGTGTGCAGATGGGTGTCACGCTTTCGGCGGCCGAGAAGCTTGGTGCTCACTTGGGAGCATGGCCTGAATTTATCCGACAGATGGTGAAGCGCTATATGGAGCCAACGCCTTCGCTCGTGCACGACGAGAGCGGAAATAGCTTTCTCCTCGTCCATCGCGGCAAGGACTATTTGTTTATGTCACAGATGGCGTTGCTCATCCTTTACTCGGATATCGATCATTACTTGCCTCTTGTCAGCACCATCGAAACTTTCTTCAAGCGCAACATCGATAGTGGTCCGTCGCGCACATTTCGTCAAAACATGCAGCGTACTTTGAAAAGGTATCTTGCACTGGCCACGCATCCACGCTATGGCGCGTGCATCAAGCCCGAGATTCAGCTCAATAACCTCGGGCGCCACGTGACAAAGCCACTGTCGCCGGTCGAATTCGTTCACATTGGCTTGCTGATCTTCAAGTTCCCAGACGCATCCGTGTCGCAGCTGTTCGAGTTGGTACAGGGGTTTAAGGAGCATCTGCGTGCACAGCCCAAAGAGGCAAAGTTCACGCGCGCCATGGCCACCACCATTCACCGATACATCAACACTGCCAAGTTGGGCGCGGACGTCGAACCATCCGCGCACAGTTCACGCCCAAAGCGCGCCCGTCAGGAGGAATCATCGGATAGCACAGACCAAGACTCGGACCAGCCAATGCTGTTCCGCCATAGAAACGATCGCAGCACCGGCCTCGACCACAACCCCAAAGCCGGTCTCTTCCTTGGACAGACGAGCGAAACTCCCTCCCGAAACCCTCTGACCAACCAAAAATCTCCTCCTTCTCGTCGCTAGTGCCCACACCATCCAAACTCTCGATCCTCGCCATCCGAACTCTCTCCGAGTCGTTCTACTCGTCCCCCATCTCGAGTCATCCAGTGTACTTTTAGTTGTTCAATATCTATCCGAATTCGAGTACAGCAGCACATGCTGACGCACCAATCCGAGACTCAGACTCTAGCAACATCAGCAGCAGCAGAAAAAAGGCAGTGTCCATTGCGAAGATGCATGATTATGTGAACGAAAAGCTCAAATAGAAAACAAAAGAGGAAAAAAATCCCTACGACGCATCAACGCGATTATTTTGATGTCCAGGTGCGATGTAGCAAGTATCAAGGGAGAACATCGGAAAAGGCCTTCGAGGCCATGCGTGGCGAGGCCTTCGAGCAAATCAACGACGTAATGTCAATGATTACATTGTCGCTCTGTCCAAAGAAGTCAAGGGCTGTGGCATCACTGCTCGCCATTACGGACGGCCAAACGACGACCATAATCCTGGTCGTCTCTCAAGCTGACCGACGACCCAGCCGCATGAGCGGTCATATCGATCCTACCGTCAGTCTCGTTGCTGCTGCCACTCGGGTCAGCAAACACATTGCTGCCTCCAGCTGCAACGCCAGCTGCACCTGCACCTGCCGGGTAGCCCTGAGCAGCGTGGACGCCTCCATAGACGTCCTGGTCAAGCGGGGGCGAGGCGCCGGGAGCCCAGTTGAGCTGAGGTGCACCACTGTGGTTGTATCCATGACCACCACTACCAGCGCCGTAAGGATCTTCATGACCTCCCTGGCTGTAGCTGTTTGGATCGTGTGCCATCGAGCCCATTCCTTGGTACGCGCCTTCATTGGGCACGCTCTCGTAGTAATGTGAACCGTCAGTGGCAGATCCACCGGCGTAGTAGGCAGCCGCACCGCCAGCACCAGCGGCAGCGGCAGCCATAGGACCGTAGGCGCCCATACCGGCATAGCCAGGGGCAGTTCCGCCCGACATGTGGCTGGGCTCGTAGCCTTCGCTCGAGGGACCGTAGTTGCTGTAGTACTGCTGCATCATGGATGGAGATGCCCCGTAGGCTCCTGCGCCCGCAGCAGCACCTCCCATTCCAGCAGCGCCCGTACCGTAGCTGGGGTCTTCGATCATTTCCGGGTCATCATCGTCGAATGGCGTTCTCTTGGTAGCAGCAGCAGCAGAGGCAGCTGCGACGACGTCGGCATCCATCCTCTGTGCCTTTCGACGCCTCCAAAGCATGTAGAAAATGGCGGCGACAATGGCGACACATACAAGGCCAACGACGGCAAAAGTACCGCCGACAGCCCCCGGTTTGCTGAAGAAGCCATTGCTGCTACCGCTGCTGCTGCCGCTACCGCTTAGTTGGCCGTTGGCGGTGGTGACGGCGTAAGCAGTCGAAGTGGAGGTCTGGCCATTGGGTAAGGTGACGGTAGTAAGCGATGTCTGGGTGGTGATGACTGAGGGCGTCCGCGAAGTGGAAGTCGATATGACGGCTTCGCTGCTGGTTGGTTCGTTTTCACGCGAAGACGATGACGAAGACAAAGACGATGACGATGACGCGGATGGCCGAGGAGATGGTGGTGGATC
>NC_026493.1:248217-278969 GCF_000328475.2 Mycosarcoma maydis
CGAGAAAGTCGGTGTAGTGATGACACACAACATAGCAGCAGCGTACACAAAGGACGGAAGTGATCAACATCACACGTCCCCTTGACGAGGCGACGACCCCAAGCAGAACAGGAACTGGGAGGTGAGGTGAGAAAGCAGGAGAGGAGAAAGAGAGCGTGGGGGGAAGGAGGGATGTTGCGCATGGATCTGTCTGCGATCGTGGATACGCCGAGCAAGTATGTGCCTGAGGTATGCAAGCGCGCTGCGACGAGGTGGAATGGAGCACAGAGGGACAGAGGATGTAGAGAAAAAACTTACGTGGACGTAGGCGTTGTACTCGTGCTTGATGTGGTTGGCGTATTGCTAGTCGAAGTTGTGGTGGGAACGCTCGATGACGAGGTGAATGTTGTGCTCGAAGAAGTACTCGATGAGGTTGGGGTGGTGGAGGTCGAGCTTGTGGTGCTCGATGTCGAACTCGACGTTGTCGACGTTGTCGACGTCGACGACTGTTGAAAAGGGATCAAGTTCAAAGCAGAGTGCCAAGGTCAGCTGCATGATTGACCCAGGAGGCAGCCATGGTGGCTACGCAGGGGTGAGGAGCGCATCGCAGTGCCTGAAGCAGGCTCCAATTGTGATGTCAGAGCAAAGGCATGTGGCCCTGCCTCCCCTGAAAGCTGGTAGAGCACCGAGGCGATGGATGCTGTTGGCAAGATCGGAGCTTGAAGCTTACAGTGGAGACGGGGGCAGATGTGCTCGAAGTTGTTGGTGCAGATGTTGAGGTCGAACTTACACTCGTCGAAGATGCCGAGGACGATCTAGGAGCATGAAAGAGAGACGAATGCATGTGGAACAGTTAGGTCAGTTTCGATGTTCGCGTGCAACTACTGTGTGAAAAGAAGAAAGACCAAGAATACTTACGTCGATGATGTCGATGAGGAATCTGTGGAAGTGGAAGTGGCAACGGTCGTGGTTTCTGAGGAGCGCAAAGTGGATGTGGAAGCCGAGGTTGCAACCGAATTGGACGTGGAGGTGGGTACGTTGTCAGATGTTGGTGTCGTGTCAGCCATGGTTGTGGTGAACAGAGCGGTTGGCGAGACGGGAAAAAACGAAGATGCGGAAGAGCGGGTAAAAAGGGACGGGAGAGAAGGGGTAGAGGTGGGACTGGAAGACGGAGAAGACAAAGATGCCTGCCTCGAGATTGATTTTGACGCCGTGGAGGGCGACGAGGAGTCCTGAGACAGGCTTTCACTCGAAACGACGTTCGAGCTCACTCTGAACGAAAATGACCGGCGTAGTGATCAACCATGTACCTCGTTTGCAGACCAAGCTAGGCGCTGATCAGTTCAGCGACGACTGAGCCAGCCACCAAGACGGCGTCACGGATACGACGGCGTAATAAAGCGGAAGCAACGAGACGCGGACGGTCGAGCGCGCACAGAGTATGCCCTCGACGAAGAAGAGGTGTAAACAAGGTGATGGCGAGAGAAGAAGGGCGAGGTGACGATGTGTGTGTGTCGAAGAGAGAGAGAGAGAGAGAGAGAGAGAGAGAGAGAGAGAGAGGACGGTGGGATGAACGGTACAGTCCAAAGCCGTACAACGTCGGTGGGATAAAAATGGAAAAAGGTGACAAGGTGGAAAAGGGGAGTGGCGGAACGGTAGGGTGATTTTTTCTCATTTAAAAATGATAATAAAAATTGGGGGGCAAGGAACGAGAATCGCAACGAGCGGCGCGATCGAGGGTAATCAGGGCATCAAAGGCGAGGTGGTGGGCGGCATCGCGTATACTTACGGACAGAGCCATCCGGAAGAAGGATGGTAGAAAGGATAGGAATGAGTTGAGTGACCAGGTCCGCTGCAGATCCAAGTCACAGCGCAGCAAAAAGGCAGACAGAAAAAGACAGCGTCGAGATCGGTGCCGCCGATTTGAACACACAATCCAACCAAACCCCATTCATTGGCGGTAAGATCGCAAGTTATGCCGAAGAATCCAGTTACCGACGAGCAGACAAGGAAGCGGAAAAGCCGTTCGCCGCCAGTTCCGAGAGAGCACGCAAGCGCAGACCCAAATTGGTAGCCAGAACAGCGACGAGGGCAGGGATCAGAGAGAGGCAACGGGCAAAGCGTCACGCAAAAAGAAAAGAATCCGTAGCGGCGTCTTTGTCAACATTTGCGTGATTTTGGGAAGGATTCTCAGAGACAAGAACCTCCTTAGATAGCAGTCGAGCTCGAAGCAAGCCAAGTTGCTCTGAATCGACGCGATCTACGAGCTCTTTCTGCAGCCCAAAGCTGCAAAGTACCTTGGCGCTCCGATTCGATCAAGACGAGACACGAAAGCCGTCGAGAAACTCAAAGCGAAGAAAGAGCAAGATAAGGGGACCGCTCAACTCGACAAAGCATAACCTAGACGCAACATCCTAAAGATCCAGCTGATGGGCCATGCAAAGTCTACGCGGCCAACCACTTGTACCGCAACATTCATGGCTACTAATGGTGGATAGACTGATTGGCCCACTAATTGGAACCAATGCAAGGTCATGATGGTCACGAGGCTGCTTGGCAAGCTGGACCAACATTTAGACCAGAGGACAATATGGGTCGGTATAGGCAGCAAGCAGACGGAGACGACTGGTCGTCGTTAGATCGACCACGAGGATGTGGTGCAGACAATCTGTTGCCGTTGCCAATGGGCCGGGGAATGGGCATGGTGGGGATGTATGATTGCACTTACCCATCTTGTCAAGAAATGATACTCTGCGTGGTGTCAGGCAGGTGATTAGCGGACGGGAGACAGAGGAAGCAGGCTGGTCGTGGCTGAAAAAGCGTCGGAACCGGCAACCTTGTTTGTTGTTGAGCTAAGGCGTAAGGTTGAGGTTGTAGAATGAATGAGTGATGAATGTGCTGTCTGCAATCGTGAATATCGGCAGTTCGCAGACAGGGCGCCAATTTAGGACCGAAAGTCTAGTTGTTCCTGCGGGATGGACGGCGATGTTATGCAGCTTTTGGCAAGCTGGTCGAGGAAAAGCAAGCGAGTTACAGAAGGTGCAGAAGGGTCAGACAACAAGGACACGCGGAATGTGTGATGTTCAGTCGTGAGTGGGATGATGGAGTGTGGGAAAGCAAAGGAGGGTAACAGCTTTTTGCCGTAATTTGATAGGCTAAATCAGTGCGGATCATTCACGATTGGCAGCGCAAAACGAATCACGAATTCTGCACGCTGTCTCTCGATTTGCTCGGAAAAATGAAATCAAGCATCGATCGCCTCGCCAGCCTCTGATTTATTGGAGCTGTGCTGTACACAACTCACATTCGTGATTTGTGATGCCCAAACACGAGACGGTCTGTGTAATCGTGAATGTTTCGTTACATTCTTCTGCACCGCTTTTACATATTAAAATTATAACTAACTAGATGAGGGTGAGCAACTGCGTGTGGCTCGATAGGAAGATGCAAGCTCCACACACCATCCAGAAACCTGACCGGTTCGTTATGACCATAACTACACGAATGCCAATGAGAGCAATTTGAACAAGCGAGCATGACGACCAAGTTCTCTCTGAACCTTGTGATTTGTTGGCTGTTGTGACGGAAGCGAGGATAACCCTATTTTCTTGGTTACGATCCGTGACTGCATGCACAGCGTCGCAATCGAGCGTCTGTGCTCTCGCTTTGGGATTCACGATTTTCGAGAACGCACTGTGAACTCACCACTACACAATTCTGGGTCACGATACTCGTGACTAAACATGCCTGGTTTCATCATTCGTGATTCGTAATTTGAGGGTCCTGACACGCGAGAAAAGAGGGCTTCAACCATCGGATTCCACTAACAGCTTCGTTCAGATCATCAAGGGTTTCCTCCGATCGCAAAAGCCAATCTCCCGATCGATTTGAGTTTGCTCAGACTGCCTGTTCCTCTCTGCTCCGTAACTCTGCAGATTGCATGCTAAACTATCATCTGGCATTGCCTGAACGGATCATGATCTGGCAACTCGATAGCTCGCTCTCAAACGAGCGCGCAAATGCTGACCGCCTGTCAGCTCAGCGACGTTCGAGACACCTTTAGCCACGCATCGCTTTTGGAATTCGTCTCTGTCCATCAAATTACCTTGACACCTTTGCCGCACATTCTCCGAGATTTCCAGTGGTATCAGCCGAGCATCTTCGTCTGGCTGACAAAAGTATGCTACTGAGAAACGAGAACCACTCTCGGACTCGCTGCGGGGCAGCACCACTCGATGCTGTGTCGAACGGAACATTCCGGCGCTCCAAAACTCCATCGCATCGCCCACGTTGACCACGATGCATCCTTTTTGAGGCGGAATGTCAACCCACTGGCCCGGCTGCATTTCGACTTGCAGCCCACCAACGTCCTTTTGAAAGAGTAACGTGCAGGAGCCGTAGTCCGAGTGAGAACCAGCACGGATGCTTGTAGTTGCCGATGTGTCAGTAGATGAATCGCAAACGGCAGTCGGAGGATAGTGAATCAGCCGCAATCGATCATGCTGGCCATGATGTGAATCGGCAAAGTATCTCGTAGGCAGATCTATCGCCTCCGCAAAGCCTGCTAAAACTGTATCGCAGACACCCTTGCATTTTTCGATGAAGGTCGCAATCGCTTCTCGATGCTGTGACAGTGTTGGCGGTAGCGTCTGTGAAGGCGGTCGATACTGCTCCTCAACTGTCGACGATCCCCCTTCAGCTCGAGAGAGGCCAGCGAGGTAGAACGACTCTTTGAGATCGCCTTCAGCCTTGCTCTTTGGATCAAGACGCTCTTGCATCATCGATGTGTAGCCCGTATTGTTATTCCGGTCCTGGTGGCTCTGGCGCTCAGCTTCCGACTCATTTAGGAAGAACTCGGCACTTTGACTGAAGAGCAGATCGATTTCGTCCTGGTTGATACCATGGTGGGTGAGGTAGAAGAAGCCGGTCTTGACGACGGCATCCAAGATCCGTGCACCGAGGGGTGCTCCAGCGTCGTCGCTATGGAGTGAAATGATAGGAATCGGAGTTGCTTCGGCCATTCTGATAGCAAATGGGTTAAACTTCAGCGGTCCGCTCGGCCTCGATCTTTGGAGAAAAGTAGAAGAGACAGTCACGAGTAACACAGTGACAGCGATCAAGCAAGAAACGTTGAGCAAACAGAGGTAAGGTCCCTTGGAACTGCGCTTTGTTTTAGTTTTTCTGCCTCAACAAGCAACTGTGCGCCCACTGAATTTCCCGGTGGAAAAGCCGGCCTGATACGGCAGTTACCAAGCCAATGAGATCAATTCAGAAACCACATATCTCCTTGGAGCCAACGTCGCTCCCGACCATCGCCACGCCTACTACTCGCGTACCTCGCCACGCTACTACCTCTGATCAGCATTGCCATCTAGCGCGATGACAAATCAACTTCACGTAGTGGTCCTCGGCGCTGGAGTGCTTGGACTGACCGATGCCTTTGAGCTGCGCGAACGCGGCTACAGAGTGACCATCCTCGCACGCGATCTACCTTTCGACTCTTTCTCCCAGACCTTCGCCAGTCCTTGGGCTGGAGCCAACTGGTGTTCCTTCGCTACTCTCGACGACAAGCCAGCACAGCGTCGAGACGAAATCACGTTTAAGAAATGGCTCAAGCTTCACACGCGTTTACCAGAGGAAGTAATGGCAATAATGGAGTTTACCGATATCGGCCTCACCAAGCGAGATACCAAGGATGTATGGTTCAGCAACCTGACTCCTGAATTCAGCGTCCTGCCAGACGCCGATGAAATGGGAGCGCATGCAATCAAGTACAAATCTTTTACTATTAGCGTACCGCTGTACACGCGCTGGTTGGTGTCGGAGTTGACTTCGACCAAGCCCATTCTCCTTGATGCTACGCGAGCCGGTCCGCCAGTAGAAATCCGACGATGCTCCACGCTAACCAGCTTATCCGCTGTACGATCACTCGTACCAGGCTGCGATTTGGTAGTCAATGCGACAGGCGTAGGAGCGGCAGACTTGGCCGACGTACGCGATCCCAACGTCTACCCAATTCGTGGACAAACCGTTCTTATCAATGTACCATCCTTCGCCTCCCCCAATCGCGCTGCTCGCTGCGTTATGAAGCTCTCCAAGCCCAACGCCTACTACGTCATTCCACGAGCAAGGTCTGGGCAAGTCATCCTCGGTGGAAGCTTTGAACTTCGGCAATCATCCACCACCCCTGATCGCAACTTGGCGGAAAGGATCATGGAAGAGTGCGCAAAGCTGGTGCCTGAAATTGTACCCGAGGGAAAGACATGGAAAGATATCGACGTTGTTTCTCACAATGTCGGCTTGAGACCTGCTAGGGAGAATGGGGCTAGGGTTGAGTTGGAGAGGTTGGGAGGAAATGGGTTGACGGTGGTTCATTCGTATGGAATCGGTCCGGCAGGCTATCAGGCTAGTTTTGGTATCGCAAAGGAGGTGGCTGATCTGGTGGATAAGCATGCTGGTCGCCAGTCGAGGCTGTAGGTAGGTCACATACAATGGAGTGAAGAGTGAACCCCCTATTCTGTGGTACATTGAGTCTGTTCAGTTTCATCTAATCGAGTCAAGCTCAAGCTCGAGTACAGGACTGAAGTGAGGCAACGCGCATCACACCGTCTCGCGCACCCCTGAGCGCATACATACCGCCGGAGTGCGGCATAAGAAGGCTCGTCTTGGGCTACCTTACCTTGAGGAGCTTCTCCAAAGCACGCTGAGCCATTCAGCTTCGAGCTCTGGACCCTGCACGTTTTCCACGTGGTTTGCGCAATCTGAACTTCTTGCGCTGTGGCTTGGCTGCCAGTCGACAGCAAAACTCACAACATAACATACGTGATATCTGTTTACGGTCGTGTGTACGTGGTAAAAAGAAGAGCACATCCGCAGATCAGGACATTGAATGTGAAAGAAGTGAGGACCGCTCTGCAGTCCCGCACTTTTTCGTTTCTAACGAACGCAAAGGAAGGAGACAGACATGCCCAACGGTACCAGACCGCAGCGTCGAGAGCACCAACAAAGGAATGAAACAGAAGTGAGTGGGCGAAGAAGCCCTGAATGGGAGAATGAACTGCTACGAAGCGAGAGACGACAAGACTGAATCAGACTTCTAGTTTGCGTAGGCGTAAGATCTGAAAAGCGAAGTCGGGTTGTTGCCATTGCTCAGACGCTGCGTCTCGCTGACGCCCTGCAAGTTCTGAATAACTGCAAATGGAGCCCAACCTTTGATCCAATCTTGACCATTCATGTAGGTGGCCATTTCGTTCGCGAAGGCATCGGTCTTGCTTTTATCGCACTGGTTGGACTCGGACGAGAAATCTTGGCAAGAGAACTCGGTAACCCAAATGTCTTTACCAAAGGTCTTGTACCAATCCTGAAGGTATTGTTTGAAGTCGTCGCTCGAAGTTCCGTAGTAGTGAATGGCGATCGAGTCAAGCTTGTTGAATGTGTCGGGGCAAGTTTTTTGGAAGTTCTGGTACCACGTTTTACCGTCGGGCGCGTTGGTGGTTGAAGGACCCATGAGGTACCATCCCTTCTCCTTGAGTGGCAAAAGGTATTCCTCGATCAGCTTGCATCCGTCCTGCGGGCTGATGTCGGATTGGCCCTTCTGATTCACCTCGTTCATCGCCATGGCACACTTGTGCTGGTTGAACTTGGAATCAGGATTGTTGAGAACATTCTTCTTGAACGATTCGACGTTCCTCTGACCCCAAAGCATGGGGCAGTACATGAGCTTGTCCACAGGAGCGTTGTCCCAACCAGGGGTGGAATCCCAGGAGTAGAACCAAGAAACCGAGCCAAAGTCAAAATTGTTGATGGGCATACCGTTAGAGTTGGCCCAGCAAAGACCCATCTTTCCACCCGAAGTCTTTCCGTGAGCCGAGCTGCTGCTCGACGACGAAGAAGAAGAAGATGAAGATGAAGATGAAGAAGCGGCAGAAGAGTCGTCGGATGAAGAATCAGACTGAGACTTGGAGCTGGATGTAGAGCTCGATCCAGAACTGGCAGGCGACTTCAAGTTTGTCTCGACCTGCTTGGCCTTATGATCTTTGGAGTGGTGAGACGAGGAGCAGGTACCGTGAGCGTGATGCTTGTGGATGTGTCGGCGAACGACATTGGAGCTCTCAAGGCTGGACGCCGACACCATCGTGGTGCTGACAACGAGCGCTGCAAGCGCGAGCGAAGTGGAGAAGTACCTCATCGTGTGTTGTAGAGATGCAGATCACGAAACAAAGGGAACGGGCGTGGGGTCAAGGCGAGAAGAGGAGAAGACAATGCTGCAAAGATACACTTGCGAGGGTCGGAGGTGAAAAAAGACAGAGGAAGGTGAGGTTGAGTTGATGGTGGTGACCGTGACGTAAAAGAGAGGAGCAGAAAGACTCGTCAACACAAAACCTGCTTGTGCTTTGAGACAGAAATGTTTGCACAGCCGAGGGCTTGCTTGTGCGCAGACGGGGACAGAAGATGATAGAGGGGAGGCAGTGGGGACGGGGATGGAGAGGAAGGAGGAGAGGGAGGGAGGGAGGAGAGGATATGTATCAATCGACAGGGAGGCAGGCGGGCGGGAGAAACTGAAGCGGCGGCTTGTGAGCGGGCAGCGGCAACAGACAGCAGCGGTGCAAGGGGCTCACCATGCCGCATGGCGTCGATCCTTTCACAGAGACGCGAGACGGGCTTGAACTACAAACAGTGTCGATCTCGTGGGCGCAGGCAACAGGCTCAAGGTTGTGGTCTCGAGCAACAACTTTGAGTGCGCCGATCTTGATGCAATTTCTGAGGCTGGTCATTGACAAATTTGGGCGACAGGCGCAGACGAGGGCGGTGCAGCATCAAGACGTCGCCGACGTTGTGTGCGCAGAAGAGAGGCATTTCTTGCATACCAGCGTTAAAGAGGGCGGAACCAAGATGCAACGGAGCTTCTCAAAAAAGAGGTGTTGTACAAATCGTGAATGTGCACAGAAGGCTGAGCTGGCAGTCGCATCTGCACAGGACGCCGTGATGCTGCAGTTAGTTAGTGAGTGCGCTGGCTGAGCTTGATCAAACTCGCCCAGCAAGAAGAGGATCGTGCCGAGTGCCTGTCCCGCCTGCCGCTGTGTTGGCAATGTTTGCAGATGCCATCCTGTGTTTGACAGCACCAAAACGCGTCTGCCTCTTTGGTTTTCAATTTGACATTCACGATTCGTGATTGAGCGTTTTGACCTTGCTCCTGGAAAGCTGACTTAGTCTCGGCTGACACTGGCTCGTGTCTCTCGCTAAGTTATTTCGATTTCATGATAAGCACCATGTTCATGATGAACCAACACAAAAATGAGCCCGACGTGTGACCACGAGGCCCTAGCATCGTTCACAGAGACCCTGAACATGTTTGACGCTGGGTCCAGTCGGTACCAGCATTAGTCTGACATGTCTAACTGCCGTGTCCAGATCCAGATCGTTAGTCAGCGCAGGGAAATTTACGGTTGTAGGTCTGTGGTCGTGGATGCGTGTCGTCCACGGTCCGCTGAATTGAAGTGTGCACGGCAGCAAAGCATCTTGTGAGCTACCGGCATAATTTTCGCCGGCGGCAAAGGTCCAGTAGTCACATAGGGAAGAGGCGTATCGTCGTCATGCACGCAGGACCACTGGACTGCCACTCCAAAGAGGTGCGGCACAATCAAGAACCGAGCGCCGTGAGGCTCTGGAAGGGATCGCAGACATGCTCGGCAGACCAAGTTAACTAAACATGAGTGGCCAAAATGGGGTTCATCAAGAATCACGAATGCGACTTGCGTCTCTCAGTCAATCCGTGCATCTTACGTCCGATAGAAGTCACGAGCCTTGAAAGACGAGATGATCGCCGATGAGATCTTTCCTGCTGCAATCGATCTGAGTAAGTACTGCCCTGATTCCCACGTGGCGGTTACCTCGAAGGTGCAGTTCGCGTGGGTTGATTTTTGTCGATCGATGCCCTGATGTGACTGATACTGAGAGGCTGGACCGGGGTCAAGACTGGCCCGAGTCGCTTGTGTTAGCAGGCGGAGATCCATGTTGGTTCGCTGCACAACTGTGACAGCGGGAGTTGAACGTCTTGATGGTACCTTGACACATGTAAATTTTGCTTGCCTCCTGAAGAAACCCTTGCTGGTGAAGACATTGCGATGCTCATGTCTCGTCCGATCCCAATCCCTGCAAGCGAAGACGATTGAGCAGGATATAGAGGACGAGTTTGGGCATCAGCTCGACGGGATGCACGGAAACGCGGTGAGGCGCACGCCGTTGAATTTGAACCATGCTTTGTCTCCGTCTCGCTTGAAGATCGAAAGCGCCGCCGACGTTTTTCGGAGCCCGATCATCATGCGCGGTCTTCTCTAGGGTGAGAAACTTGCTACATTGCCTTGAAACCCAGGGAGGGCATTTGACATTATGCTCACATTGTTGTTACGCCAAAGTTCGAGCTACGAGCCTTGAACGGCATTGGCGAGGTGCGCCCTGAGCACGACACAGATGAGCAATCGACCCTGCTTCTGGAGACACCACGTGCGTCGACCCGGCTTGCTTTGATCTTCACAAACCATTTCGAGACTTGCGAGGTTTCACAGACTCGGCACGGACTCAGCGCCGTGCACAATGGCTGTTTGTTGCCCAAGACATTCATCCGCTCGTCGGAGAATAGAGGAGCAAGGGAGGCGCGTTCATCTGCTTTGTTTGCTACGCAGGGTGTCGCAGCCTCGGTCGTGGGTGCTTTCGTGGATTGACAGGTGCTGACACGCTTGCAGCACCATTCACGATTCATATTTGTTCCTCCTCGCTGTTGCCAGCTGTGAGTGTTACTCTCGGCTTGCGATGCAGCCTGTGAATCTACCTCTGGTCTGGTGAATGCATTTGTTCTGTTCACGTTGCGAGGCTCTAGGTGTGTGTCGATTAGGGTCGCTTTCTGTCCGCTGAAAATCGACTTGGTCAAAAGAGCCGAACGCCGGCTTTGAGCCGCTGTAAGCTACTCTGTCCAGGAACCTTTTCTTGATTGTGGCAGCCTCTGACGCTTGGGCTTGACGGGCACTTAGACACGGCGGACGAAGTTTGAAAGATAATCACGAAATAGAAAATTCAAATTATGATTCTGATTCTGATTCTGATACTGATTCATGATTGGCCAGACCTAGTTCGACTTGTTGACTGAGCCTTGCATGCTCTTGTTGATGTTTGAGATGTGTTTTGAACCAGGAACCTCCTTCCCCGCGAACGTTCAGGCAAATGGGTAATTCAAATGATCAGAAACCCAATACAAAAAAACCCCCTTTTGAATGACTACCCATGAACTAACGCCCTCGCTTTTGAAAGCCCACTCTAAGCGAGTATTCCCATGTCTCTTGGACCAGTATTTTCTGGTGAAATTGTTCCATCTCTGCGTCTAGTCCCCAATCACGAATCGTGAGACAGCAAATAGGACACAAAGGCCAACTTTTTTCTTTTTTCTTTGTCTTTGGTGCCGCGTCAGCTGGTAAGATACTGCTGGTCTTAAAAGGTGACTCGGTTGTCAGTCACATTGCAACCGTTTTCGCTTGGCCTGCTAATTGTGTTTCCGTGTAGCCGTGCAATGCCCCGTGCTCGCGTGGCGTGACGGGCGAATCTTGCTTCTGGTCCTATCTGCATGTGCACATTCGTGATTGACTCCTCCGACCACTTTGCTTTTCTCTTGGCATGGTCTGCGATCGTCGATACAGCGCTATACAGCGTCGATGAGAGGAGTCGTTCCACGTTGGGCAAGGTGAGACATTGAGAATCTCAATAAGTTGAGCAGCTGGTAGCGCGGACGACAGCCAGCTGATGGGGTTTGTATCCTAGGCGAGACAGTAGTAGCAATACGGCCTAGTCTCAACAAGAGCTCGGCACGAGGCAAGAGCTTTTTTGTTTTGCCCCTTTGCATTCGATTGACCTTTGATACTCCGCTCGCCTCTGGCCTCTCGTGGGTTTCGATACCTGCGACCTCGAATCAAATGTCTCTGCCTGGTCGCCCTTGCGCCTGTCGCCTGCCCCTTGGCAATATACCATCAACCGAGCTCTATCGTGTGGCAAAGTGCCAAGCCAATCTGTCAACGGCTTTCTGTTGCTCAAAGAGGTGTGGCACTGCTCATGCACTCGGCACTGCATCTCTTAGCGTTCTTGTCAACTCTTTTTCACAGCACTTGGTTGTATGGTCGTAGCCAAAGGTTGAACACTTGTTTGGATTAAGCACTCAACACCCCGCAAAACTATATACAACACGCGGTCGTTGATTGAGACTCACCCCGTCGTTCCCATCGCCATCTTTTCTCTCTTCCTCCTCCGCCTCCAGACTCGCTCGCACATCTTTTTCTGATCAACTAGAGAGTCGCTTCACCCCACCTAATCGCATTACTGCTCTTGTCAAGATGCAGGATAAGGAATTTGCCTTGGCCAAGTCGCTGCTGACGGCATTGTCTGGCCGTGCACACACCGAAAAGCACGCCGACTCCTCATCTTTCATCAAGGCCAAATACCAAAGCTCGAGCGCTGTCAAAGCCAGCAACAGCAGTCGTCGCCACCGATTCGACGACAAGTCAGGCCCGCCAGCTCCACGCGGCTCGCTCACTCAAGACAAGCTCTCCTACCTCGACTGGCGTCTGAAGCGTATCAACCAGGTCCGTCAAAAGTCGGAAGGCACCATGCATTGCTGGATCGACGGTCGTGATACGATCGGACGCAACTCGATCGATGTTGCCCCTTCGTGTCAGGTCGCAGTGCAGTGCCAACGAGAGGTAGGGTCGGAGCGATCATTGGCACCAGCATCAGCATCAGCGGCAGCAGCAAAGGCTGCGGCATTGGCACCTAACACCATAGCCGCCGTGATCGCCTCGGAAAAGGCTGCAGGTCTTAAGGCACTCGAACATGGTCTTGCGGACGACAGCATGCTGGCATCGATGCCTCGCCTATCGAAGCGCGACTCAAATTCCGGCTCCGAGATGTCTGGCTCATCGGACCAACACGCCTTGGAAGCGCCAGCAGCCGGACTTGATGCAAGTTCGGATAGGGACGTTGGCGGAATGTACTTCACGCGGCCTCGAAAGTCGTTTCTTGCCAGCGTTGGCTCTCGCTTGAGCAAGAGCAGCAAGAAGTACGACGGAGCCTCTGGACTCGCATCCAAGGTCGAAGCCACTTCTCATTCGACGACGGCGCGTAGGCATCGCTCTATCGCTCGCATCTGGAACCGTTAGGGCAGCATCATTGCTGACTTCCTCTCAAGCATAGCACTTTTTCGACCTACTTGCAGTGCGGAAACAAACACACCACCTCTCGTCGTCCTTACTATGATACCCCAAATTTTATGTGGAGTCTTGTCTTCTCCACTTGTAACCTCAGCCCTCCTTGGCTTGACCCTTGCTTTGGCGAGAGGCAGGATTGAAATCCTGTCCCGCTGACGCAGAAGAGGCTGCCAAAGTTCGCTCATGCACATTCGTGATTGTATTTATATCTGATAATAATTATCGCAACAGAATCGAGTGGGTATTGAAACGAGCTACAGTGGTCAAGTTGTTCGTAACGACCTTGAATAGAGTCTGCCACTAAGTCCATGTACTTGGTGAGCTCCAGCTCGAGCATCGAGCATCGCGCAGAGTCGCGAGTTCGAAGCGAAGGCAGCCAGCGCTCGACCGTAAGTCACAAAGAGTTGGTTCGGAAGAAGCCGGGGTCTCGTTGTAACCTGAGCAACCCGACACCCGACACAAACTCGCCAGACTCGTGAACCGTGAGTTGAAGATTACAACCCGAGTCTAATTGGTTGTCTAGACCTCCTTTTGGTACAGTCGCGAGTGGTTAAGCTTCATGTCCGTGACTCGTGACTCGTGAACCGTGACTTTTCATGAAGTGCAACGCGCAACGTGCAAATTTTGGCTCTGTGTAAGATTATCTCGATGTTCAACATAATCACGAACAAACGAAAGTATGAAGAAGAACCGTGACCGTGAACCCATTCGTGATTCGTGATTCACGATTCACGATTGTGATATATTTTGGGTAGGTGCTGGCAGGAGCGATTCATGATTCCGGCTCTCCCCACAAATCGTGAATCGTGAATGCCAAAATGATCAACAGTGCTTGCTGCGTTCAAATTATGCAGCACACAAAGGAGCACGCAAGCGAGAAGCCTTTCGATTTCAGCTTCAACTTCTCCGCGTCATCTCGAGTCACAGTCGTGAGCGCTTTTGGTTTTGGTTTTGGATATTTTCGTGATTCGTGATTACAGTAACTTAATGATCCTTTCACGATTTCGTACACGAACGGGCGTACCAACCAAAATGTCAAGTCAACGTCACTCGGCAGCTGAATCCTGCCGCTGCATCTGGAATTAAATCCGAATCCGTTTGGCGGCACAAATCAAGATCTCCTTGACTTACAACTGTACTGTACTAGTCTCTTTGCGAGAGGTAAATCTGGGCCTATCGATCGCAACGAGCACACGAGCGACGGCTCACAGATGGGAGTGTTTGCCCAAAGGGCAAACGAGGAATGAGGATCAACGAACGCATCGTTGGACGATCGATCTTAAACGCCTCGAGAGACACTAGTTGGTTGATCAAAGGGTCTTTCTCTGCTCGCTTAGAGTGGGCCGATCCGATCGAGCTTGCGAACTTTGAAAAAGTGCGTTTCCCATGTACACTACTGTACTGTACTGTACTGTACTGCACTGCATGTGCTGTACACCTGTCACAAGTCATGAGAGGGTGTCTTGCTACCCTCTCAGTCAAACTGTGAAAGCTTACACACTGGCTGCAGACCATGATACGGACAACAGGGGCGCCTTTGGGATAGCATACATCAAATACAAGTCTTCGCATAGAGGTATGTGGAAACGATGTACACAAGTAGACAGTATGCGGAAGCACGCCCCGCGCTCACTTTGGCGCAGCAAATCAAGCATGCAAGCGTTTCAACTCGGCACGTTTCGCGGCAGTCCGCTCAATACGAAGCGACAACTTTCTTACCCTGCTGCTGCTCTTCTGCGCCAGTCAGTGGGTGGCGGACGGGTGGTACAAACATATTCTGCACATCAGAGGGAATTCCGCATTTGAAACTGTCAACGATCCGTCAGTCCACCTGGCCAATGTCGATGGTTCTTTTAAAGCTGACCTCTTCATTCTGCGGTGTATATCATCCGAAGAGACGGTTAAGCACCACGCACGATTCTGTCCTTGACAGCTGCTCTCTCGTTCGATCCACAGATTTTGCGATCCTGTCATCTCGTGCTGCTTTTTTATTTTTCTTTCGAATTTTCCGGCCTAGGCACAAGGGCAGAGCACAGCAGCAAATCCTCATCCTCGTCCTTTCCCATCGATCCAGGACAACGGTCGAAGCTCCGGAATTGGACATCTCGCACAGATCCTTTTTACACCGCCTGCCTGCCTGCCTGCCCGCCCGCCCGCGTTCCTCGTCGTGTCGTGCTTCCGTCCATTGGTGATTCATCCAGCCAACCTGACCTCCTGACTAGATGAATTCAAGGCTGGCTTCGAATCCGCTTGCAGTCCAAGTCCGTAACTGAGAGTAGGCCTTTCTTCCTGTCGTCCATCTTGCCTTCCATCGTCCCTCCTGCCCTCTTGTGACGTTCAGCAACCCTTTTCTGACAAACATTCGCGATTGCTGTCGGCGTCGCAGACCAGCGCGATACATCACTACCAATACCACTTCACTTAAATTTCGACCCTCGAACAGATCGAACGACGCTGAAAGCAGCTCGTGAAACAAACCAGCAAATCCATCGCGAGTAAGCAACCTCGTCTTGGCGAGCTCACTGACTTCTCCCTCGGCGAGCAACTCCGCATATCACAATGCGCCGACCTTACGTGGAGCCTGGCCACCGCTCTGCTCGTCCAGGTATTCGCCATAGATTCCGTGACCAGGGTCCCGACCGAAAGGGCCGCGACCCACACACACTCACTTCCAATCGCGAAGGAGGTCGTCCCGCACGTCTTGCCAGTGAGGGCGAAACCGACCAAGACGATTTCTACAGTGACAATGACGAACAAGGCTTTGTCACACAGACCGACGAAAACGCCGTCACCGCCAACGAGGATGTTGACAGTGAGGAGGAAGACGACGATCTCGACGACGATGATCTTCTAGACGACCGAGAAGAGGAACAAGAAGAAGCCCGTTCGGCTCGCTCCGTCACTCGAGCTCGACCGGCACCTGCTATCCGTGGTGCTTACGTCAATGAGCAAGATGATGAAGACGATGGCGATGACGATGACGATGACGACGAAGACGAAGACGAAGACGACAATGACCGCGACGTCGCAACGCCGCGGAACCACAGTCGAAGCAACCTTGCTGCTACGCCCCATGGCCGACCACGAGCTTACTCGCGCTCCAACAAGCTTGCTCCCGAAGAAGAGGACTGGGCGCTCAAGGGCGAGGCCAAGCGCCGCAAGGGAGGTGTCTTTGGAAGACTGAAGCGTCTTGGGCGCAAGTCCAAGGGCACAGACGAAGCAACCGTTCAATCACGTCAAGGCGCAAATGCCGATGTTGTGCTCGGACGTTCCTATGGAGCCGTTCGTGAACTTCGCAGCCGAAAAAGCCACCTTGGACAAAGGCTTGATCCGATTGCCCCCAATAGAACCCACGATCGAGCCTCCTCCCGAAGAGGCGCCGCAGCCGCCGCCATCTCTTCTGGTGTAGCAGCAGGCACCGCACAATCTACTCGTCTTGGCGGTAGCAGTCGCAGCACTTCCGACTTTGACAGTGAGCTCGGCACCGCTCGTCCGGGCTCCCACATTCGCGCACGCCAGCCTCCATCGGTCATCGCCAGTGACGACGGCACGGATCTGGCCCGCACGGACGGGATGCCACTTGAGTCGTCGGATGTTCCGCCCCGAACCCCCACTCCGATCGCTCTACGTGATACCGAGAACGCCCGCTCTCCTCAGCTCGTAGATCCTTACGCCGCTCCGGTTGTGGCCACGGAGGCGCACGGGCGTTCCAAGTCGATGACTGAGAGCGTTCAGCCCAGCGTTCTTGACGTCAGCGACGCCGCTTCTGTTATTCCGCCCTCATCGCCGTTGATTCCCGTCTCGGGTCCGCTCAGCCACAACGACGCCGTCGTCCCCAGCCAGCGTGCCTCGATGCAGTCCGTCAGAGACAATGAGATTGACGAGGAGACCATGTCGCGCTCCCGCAAGCCAAGCATGGACCTTCGCGCCGCCGCTGGTGGAGCCCTCGGTGGTCTCGCCGCCATGATCGGCTTCGACGCGCTTCGTGAGAAAAAGAACGGCCTCCCCCCCAAAGACGAGCCCATCTCAATCGCATTGGGCCTCACTGCACCTGACGAGACTGTTGCACCAAATGCAGCTGCAACATCTACAGCCGCTGCCGAAACGGCTATCCCAGCAGCCTCTCTCGAACCTGGCACCACTGCCTCTGACGTCACCATGCTGCCAAGGAGAAATCGTCGGAAGAGCAGTAAGGCCTCCGTGTTACCCGGTGTTGCTGATGAAGAGCTTGCTCCTGTAGCTGCAGGAGGTCGCGTCGACGCGGAGGACCCCTCCGAGCTGCCATACGTTGTCGACGACCAAGCTGCAGAAGATAAACCCGCACCAGCACCTGCACCTGCCATCGCTGCTCCACTGGCAGTCGGGGCTGGCCTCGGCAGTCTCGCTGCTGCAACTGGTATCGCGACTGGCTCCGCCCGAGATGGCGAAGACGCCAAAGACAAAGGCAAGAAGAAGAAGAGCAAGAAGAACAAAAAGAAGAAGACACAAGCTCTCGCTGATGAGGAGCCCGTCCTCGCTGTGGCTAATGCTGCCCCTGCTAGTGGGCATTCTGAAACGGTTGTGGTTGACTCGGCCCCGGCGACGAGAGCGGCCATCGTACCTGCCGTCAACAGCGAGGCTACTAAAGCTCGGGACTATGGTGTGCAACCCTCCGTGACCGATGGCTCTGAGTTCGCAATGACCGACGACCAAGTTGAACCTCCTTCTGTCATCGAGCCGCTCGGCGAGAAGCGCGGATACACGCAGCGCGACCTCCCTGCTGCTGCCGTACCCGTCGCCGGCGCTGGTGCTGCTTCTCGAAGGTCCAAATCTCAGAAGCTGGCTAAGGGCAGTCGTGGCGTCGAGAAGCTCGCCGCTGTCAACGAAGACAGCTTCGTCTACCGTCGCGACATTCCTGCTCCACAAAAGGGACGATATCTCCTCACCCCTAGCGTCGCTCCCAGCGTTGCTGATCCACTGGATGCCGGGCGTATCCGCACGGCCAACTCCAAGGGTTACTGGCTCACCCAGGACCTCTCGCCGCAGCAGACGCACTACTTCCTGCGCGAACTCTCCCTACGCGAGCTTCGCTGGGAGCTTGACCGCGCTTGGCTGCTGACCAGCTTCGAGAAGCCACACCGCCCCACTCGACGTGCTCCCAAGAACTTTTCCGAGGTCGAAGACGATTCACGCATAAACGATTTTGACGAGTCGTCCGATGAGGATCTGCTTGCAATCGACGAGGACGAGGACGAGGAAGCCGTCTTCCGTCGCGGTACTCAGCTTGGCATGCTCTATAGCCAGCCTACCATTCCGGACCTGCCGCTGCTGCGCTTCCTCTTCAAGAACGCCTTTTGCACGTTCCCGCTCTTTGTCGCGCCCGAAGACAAGGTGAATCAGTACCTCGGTGGTCCGCCCGACAAGGCCACGCTGGCACGCGATTACTTCTTACACGGCATCTTGCCACTACTCCGTGCTTTCCAGTCGCGATCTTTGAGCGCCCGAGTCGATCGCCACGGTGAAGGTGACGGAACGCCTTTCAGTGCAGTTTCGACTACCGGCTCGCTGAGACACCTGTTGACCAAGTGGGCATCTCGCTACATCACTGCCATTCTCCGTGTCGGACCTGGCGATCCATACTTTGACGATGACGAACCGGTCCAAAAGGAATCTTGGCCTTGGCCAGCGTCCAACCTCTTACCCCCCGAAGCCTACCACGCCTTCCGCAAGCCGCTGGATCGACTCAAGTACGGTGGCTACGAAGTCGATCTCGTTGGCGTCCGAAGGCAGAGCCCCACCGAACGCGACTACATCATACGTCTTCGACGCCCCAATGCGCCCGATCAGTACGTAGTACGCAACGATAATGACTTTGAAGAGTACCGACGCAACCTTGTCCAGGATCTGAGTCCGTTCGCCTTTGTCAAGCCTCTGCCCCGTACACACGGTTTTCCAGACGAAGGTGAGAGCGATGTTGAGGACATCAGTCCTTACGGCTCCGGCTCGGAGCGCTCTGCCAGGTTCAATGCAGCTGGTCTGGGCTCTGCTGCGCTGTTCAAGGCGCCAGCCGGACGCAGTTCGCCAGAAGGAAGAGGCTTGCGTGGAGGTGGACGCGATGGCCGAAGACGCTACAGCTCTGCCAAACAAAACGGACGACGTGTCTTGGGCCGCGACGCGGGTCGCGATGCTCCCTCGGAGTACGAAAGCGATGTGTTCGAAGACACCGCAGATGAGCGCTATGTGGATGAAGACGATGATCGGTCCGAAGCTACGCTGCAGCCGAGGCGTGGTCTTCCGCGCACCGGAGGTCGCGGCGACCAAGATGGAGGTACGCGTAAAAGCCGAACCCCTCTGCTCGACAAGGGTAAAGGCTCCTTGCGCCGTCTTACAGGCAAGGATTCTCAGCCCAACTCGCGCAACAGTTCTCTCCGACGAAAGGATGGGTCCAAAGGATCACAGCGCCGACCTTACGCTGGTCGCGTTCCGCTTGCTCCCGCGGCTGCCGCTGGCAAGCTCGAGCGCGCCAACGGCTCGTTGCGTCGGCCTCCCGCTGCCGGCGCGATGGACTTTGATGCTAGACGCAACAAGCTGCGAAGCTGGTTGCGCGACACGCTCGCTGTTCGTGAATCGGGCCACGCTAACGAAACGCAAAATTTCCTCATCATCGGTGGCTTCACCGAACGCCACCTGCGGCGCAGCGACTATGAAGACATTCAAGAGCGACACAGAGAGGACAGGCTTCGTCGACGGGAGCATGAGCGAGATGCGGCCGAAGCGGGCGATGACGTCCACGACCTCCGCGAGGTGCGCGACGAGATCTGGTTCGACTGCGTCGAAGGGGATGGCTTCCTCAAGATGTACGATGCGCTTCGCGAGACGCCAGACTACGCACGCTTGCCGCTGGGATACCAGAAGATGGTCTCGTGGGGCAATTTGCAGGTTGCACGCTGGTTGTACGGCGTCTTTGTTGCAGGTGACGAGTCTCGCGCCAATCTGGCAAGGATGCAGGACGTCTACGAGTCGGTGCCCTGGAAAAAACTCGCATTTGCGATGAAGTCGCCTGTGGGCCAGATGTTGCGTACTTGGAGGGACCAGTTCCTGCGACGAAGCTTCCTGCAGTCGATGCTCCACATCATGCTCGAAGACGAACCCGAGACGATCGAAGAGGACTTGTCCGAGCTGCGTCGATTGATCGGGTCGGAAGTTATGTTTCAAAAGCTACGTGTGTTTGTTAACTCGCCGGACGACCTCAAGCGTCTCATCCGACAGCACGCGGAGAAGGAGGAGGTTCCGCTTGTCGCTGCCATCGTTCGTGGTTCGGAGCAGCCCAAGCTGAACAAGGTCGAAGTACAGCGTGTTATGGATGCTACGCAGTCTTACCAGGCATTCATGAAGACGCTTCCTTCGATTACCAAGAAGAACAATTACACGGACCCGGGCTACCGTCTTATCGTTGACCTTCAGCGGACGTTGCGTTTGCTCTCTCTTCAGCGCGATGGTGCGCAAGTTCGGGGTATGCTGCAGGATCCTGTCATCGCCGACGCGCTTTCCATCGCGTTTGAGCCGCTGATGGAAGAGGTGAGGCGTCTGCACAAGGTCACAGGGGTGGGGAATGCCGTGATGGACCTTCAAGCCTTCCTTGGACGACTGCTGGATCACCTGACTGGCCTGCGTGCTCGCGTGATGGATCCTCTGCACGCCGTCAACGGCATCGCCGAAATCCTCGATGATGCCGCACCTTCGTGGTATAAATTCCTTCGTTCGGCAGCCGATTCTACGCCTACTGTGTTCAGCTTCTTCGCCTGGTTCCGTCATTTGGCTATGACAATTGGAGCGGGCACGGATGATCTTTCCCGTATCTGGACCAACCCTCCCGCGTCTGGCGCTGAAGACGATGCTGGAACGGAAGGCGGTCAATCGATGGATCCGAATCGCGTGCCTGATTACGAGGGCGCTCTGGACGCTGATACGATGCGCGATATCAACTCGCTCGCCGAGCACGGCCGTAGGAAGCGTAATCGACAGATGGAAGTGGCGTGTAGGTGGGCGGCAGGCGACACGGAGGAGCACCATCCGATTCAGATCCAGGGCGACGGCAAAGGTAGAACAAGGACGGAACCTTACTTGCCGAGAGAGACGAGGCCGCCGAGGAGGGCGCCCGGTCTGGACAGATTCAGAAAGTCGTTCCGCGAAGCTGTGTCGAGTGCTCTTGCTCGTTGACGCTCGTGACTGCTGCTGCGGCCGTAGATACAGTTATGGACACTGCTTTCAAGCCCAACCTTAAATTTACATGGACAGTTTACAGAACAACACTTTACTCTCTTTTTCTCCCACTACTTTCTTTTGACTTGACGCTCTTGGCCATGTATATACTCGTGCTCCATGTTTCGTGTGAATAGGTAGGATTTGCAATGCTCGTTTCGGATTATCTAGTAAAGGGTTTTTTGTGAGCATGATTCGTGGTGGCGATGGCAGTCACGTTTGGATCAAGTATGGTGGGTACATAGCCGTGAAATCGCAGAACGTGGCGGAGGCGTGGAGGTGGGTTGGTTGTGTTAGGCCGCGTTGTTGCACATGCACCCCCGCACTGATACGCACGCCATGCACATGTGGCATATGTTACGGCAAGTGAGAGTTGCTTAAATGACCCGCTTTTTTGCTTCTAATAAATTCGTGATTCACGATGTATGTGCATATCGAAGCACGAAGTCAAGAGTTTGATAAATCGGGAATACTTCAGCTCACTCGTGACTCCGACCTGAAACTGTCCTCGCTCAATATGTGGTGAGTCGGACGAGAAAGACCCGACGAAGCATGACGTACGAGACCTTATCACGAAGAATTTCAGGCCATAAGGTCTCGGCGTAGAGAGTACATTCCAGATTTGGTGCCACTGTTGACTCACAGACGAGTTGTGTCTAGCGCGGGATTCAGGGTTTGCACATGTGGAGATGGGGTGTTCGGTGAAACATGCACTGGCATGTCAGGTCACATCGAACATTTTGATTTGGGAACACGGTCGTGGGTCACATGATTCGTGATTGTGTTGAAATGCTTGTAAAGGGAAGGCTCTGACGGCAAAGCCAAAGTCTGCGAATAGCGGTAGAGGATGTCAGGGCTGAAACGCAGCGATGTGCTCCTTGGGTGAATCGACTAAAGAACGCTGCAATGTAGATGGAAACAACAAACTGAGGATGCTGCATCCATGATCGTGCAAAGTCTGTAACAAAACCTGTGCAGAGTCCACCGAGGTCAATGGAGGCACTGAGCCTAAACTTTCAACGTAGCGCAAGGGAGGCAATCAATCACGAATACTTCTGCATTTATCGACCGACTTGTTCAGGCTAGCACGGCCGAATGACGAATTGCGAATCGCGATGCTGAGGCTGTAGTTGCTGCGCTCTGAAGCTCGACATTCACGATTGGAGAACTTCCATGGGCAAGTCGATTCCATTTAGCTCAAGCTACCACCTGGTCGATCATGGTCAAGACAACCTCGATCGACTCTCACTTAAGCTTCAAGATGTGCTGATATTTCAACACCATGTTCGTCACCAACGACGGACGAGTTGGATCTAAGCGCATTGCGCAAGTTGCACGACAATCACGAGCTGCAACAGCACAGCAACATTTGCACGCAACGACAAGCCTGACTCGACCAACGAAATGAATGTGGGGCGAACCAAACAGTGATCTTCAGAATCGTGGATGGGTTCTGCGCATTTCAAGTTCGCTAATCGTGTGCCAGAAGATGTGTGTTGCGGAATCCAAAGATGTCAAGGTTCGCGCTCCACTTTCCTCCTTCAGAGCAGTCTTGAGTGCACAATCATGAATCGTGAATTCACCGATGCACCGATTCTCCGATTCTCCGATGTGGCGATGAAATGACGTCTCTCGGGCGTCTTCAGAATCATGAACAGGTTGGTTATCAAGAAGTTCTCACGCTTAAGGCTTCGCTCCTTTCCGGCGTTGCAACGGGTTCGAGCAATCACGAATAAAGAATCACGAATCTGGCGTCATTTCGAATCCTGGCCAAGACACGGGGCAAGGTACGAGCCGAAGGATACAAGGTCGCTGAGAAATTGGCCGCTGGAAACTCGCGTTCCTCGCCGAGTGCGCTAGTTACTTTGCTCAGTGACACCACGCTAATGATACAAAGGAACGCCGCATAATTTATTGCGTGAATTATCAGCTCGCTTCGGCAACAAGAGGAGATGGGTATGATTCTGGCATAATAGAGTCAATGATCGAAGGCAACCGAGCCGAAAACGGCAACGATTTCTGTGCTTGAACCCTGCAACCTGTTGGCGATGCAGGTCCAAGCGTTCTTTTGTTCCTTACACACGCTAGACACTCAGCACGTTGGTGCCGAACAGAGAGCCTTTCCTTTGCCTGTCCGAATACTCGTGAATATGCTGCACAGTTCTACATAGAGTGTCATCGAGGCTGACCTCCATAGATCCGGTCACGAGCTTGACGGCTCGCAGAAGCCGCTTACTCCCAAGCAGCACGACTTGTTGGCATCACGACAGCATCCGCGCTACGCTTTCAAGCGCCGAAGAGCACGCTGCACAAGAAGCGGGTCATCCGACCCAGTGGCGTTCCAGGCTGGCTGAACACTTGCAGACGAGTTGGGTCGATGATGAGAGAAAACGAGCGCACGCTGCACTCACGCCTTGCGTCCGATGAAACACTGTTGCTCGAAAAAAACGTGTGCGGTATTCTAACTTTAATGGACATGGACCAGAGCAATACACGATTTGCCAAGCGCTCCTCCAGTGATGATCCGGCCGTCGATAGCTTCAGTCATCAACCCCAGATGCGGTGTTGCCTTTCCGACTACTGTGCCAGACTGCTTCGGAGGAGCGACATGGCAACCACGGGGGCCGAGTCTGTGTCAAATGGGCTCTACCACCCTATGCTGAAAACTAACTATAACTTATCGTAATTCGTGATTCGGCAACGACACTTTTCCCAAGCCCGTTGAAAGTCCGCTTGCTGTAGCGTTGCCATTTCTCTGCAGTTTCGAATTCCTACATTCGTGATTCTTGATTGATCCAGACCCAAACAGGCTTCCATGGATAGCAAAGGCTTGAGGTTGCTGGCATTCACCAAGGGGGCAAGGGAAAAAGCAGCCTCCTTGCCTGACGATCATCCAGCCTTGATCAGCAGCCGCCGCTGACCTTTTCCCCTTGCCACTCCGCCTTTGTGTGCTGCAATACAAGAAGGCTTCTTTCGATTGATCGACTCAACCCCTGTATTTACTCCTTTGTCGAGTATAAAGTTTGATCCGCTTTGCCGCCACTGCCAAGTCTCTTGAGTACCACTTTCAGATCAAGGGGGCTGAATGGGTGCTCGCCTGCGTTCAACCTTGTGGTTGATCTTGAGCCTTTCTTTCTCCACCACAACGATTTGCCTGTACTCAGTTATCCTGATCATACTGTAGAAGCTTACATACATACAGGCTTGTGCGGCAGCAGACCAACGGAGTCTTGAACAGCCATGGAACATACAAGTCAAGGGTGAACGAGATGTATCGAGTTCGAAGCCCTGACTAAGTTAGTCAAGCTACGCACTTGCATAGCAAATGCAGCTTTGCGTGGATTTCAAAATTCCCCCCCTCCCCCCCAGCCAAGACAAAAAACGCCCGGCTTTCTCACGGTGGCTGTCACGCTGCTAAATTCACGATTATATTTAATTTAATCCGTCGGATGGAGTGTGGCAAAATAAAAATAAAAACCCAAGTCACACAGGTTCCTCGGCCATGCCCCAGCTACTATCCCTCCTGTGCGGCGTTTTCAATATTTTTTCAGTCTGTATTCCTATGATGTCTCATTATTAAATTGGATGAGAGTTAAGTTTGTCAGGCGGAGGATGACGGGTTAACACAGCCTGTTTCACACCGTGAACCGCTAGTAAAACGACAAGTACAGTATGGCGCTCATGCCTCTTGCATGCCTCCGTGCCGTTCTCCCACACTAACCTGAATGAGAGCAAGTCAAGGTGAGCTTCAGTTTGTAATTGATTTGTATCTGCGCCTCTGCCTTGAAACCTTGCTTGGATCTCGCTTTGCCTTCCCCTTTTTGACTTGGTTCGTCCCTCTGTCTGCCTTGTTTGACGACGAACACCTGGTGCATACATCCTGTGGATCGTCACACCTTGACTGCGCAATTCGATTAGTCAACAAGCTCTTCCATTGTGCCCTTGTCCTGTGCTTTGTCGCCTTGCTTTCGCATCCATCCTGTATTTTAAAACAAAACAAAAACTAAATCTTATAATTCTTATTTGTTTCGAATGGCAAGCAACCGACTTGGAGCGATCGTCAGCAGACATTCGCGATTGCCCTTACTGCTATTCTATTGCGCCGCACATCGAACACACCGACACGGCCACTCTACCCGGCACATTCACGATTGCTTACAGACGGCGCCGGGAATGCAAGGGCTGGTGGCCCCCTATGGTTTCTCTTGTTTTGTGCGTGCGCTACGCCCTCGGTCACGATAGATTATGTTGACATGCCGTTCGTTGCCTCCTCTCGCGCGTCTTGCGCAATCGCTCGAATTCGTCATCATGTTCAGCTTCATGCTTCGTTTCTAGCTGCTCTACCAACATATCTTATAGCTCTCTCCCGGCACTGTGTGAGCCGATAGAATCCACACACAATCCTAAATGCTCTCTTCCCCTGCCTGAATGGCGCTGCCGCACCAGTGACCGCGTTTATTCTCAACTTCCCGCTCCCTTGGCGCTCGTCCCCCTTGCCTCACCTTGGGCTGGCTGGCGTGCCTACCTCGGTGATGCACCTCGCTTCTCTCGCTTCTCCGGGCTGGCTTCTATTTGCTCCTGTGAGGAACGGCATCTCGTTGCACTGAATGGCATTGCATCGCATGCCAGTTGACCTCGGCTGTGTTTCAGCTTATAAGCAAGCCTGATTCTCAGGCACCGTTCTATGTTGTTCACGTCGATCCAGCCTATCTCTATCCTTTTAACCACCATCGTCACCAACCTCTTATATCTTTCTCTCCCTCTTAGTCTACCAGATCGGCTTTGCTGTTGTGATCACTAGTTCAACCGTCGACTCCCCCGACATTGTCACCTGGACTACATAATGCAGTTCAAAGCTTCTGTGTTGTTGATGGGTCTGGCCGCTGCTGGCCTCGCCGCCGCTGCCCCGGCGACCGTCGCCGACACTCCCGCCGCCCCCGCCGCTGTAGAGCGCGACAACGGTGCTCCCGCTGCCGATTGGGGCAACCAACCTATTAAGCAATGGTCGTACAAGCGCGACAACACCGACCCGGCTGCTGTTGAGCGCGACAATGGCGCTCCCGCTGGTGACTGGGGCAACCAGCCTATTAAGCAGTGGTCTTACAAGCGCGACAATGGCGCCCCCGCTGGTGACTGGGGCAACCAGCCTATTAAGCAGTGGTCTTACAAGCGCGACAATGGCGCCCCCGCTGGTGACTGGGGCAACCAGCCTATTAAGCAGTGGTCTTACAAGCGCGACAATGGCGCCCCCGCTGGTGACTGGGGCAACCAGCCTATTAAGCAGTGGTCTTACAAGCGCGACAATGGCGCCCCCGCTGGTGACTGGGGCAACCAGCCTATTAAGCAGTGGTCTTACAAGCGCGACAATGGCGCCCCCGCTGGTGACTGGGGCAACCAGCCTATTAAGCAGTGGTCTTACAAGCGCGACAATGGCGCCCCCGCTGGTGACTGGGGCAACCAGCCTATTAAGCAGTGGTCTTACAAGCGCGACAATGGCGCCCCTGCTGGCGACTGGGGCAACCAGCCCAACAAGCAATGGTCGTACAAGCGCGACAACGGCGCCCCTGCTGGCGACTGGGGCAACCAGCCCAACAAGCAGTGGTCGTACAAGCGCGACAACGGCGCCCCTGCTGGCGACTGGGGCAACCAGCCCAACAAGCAATGGTCGTACAAGCGCGACAACGGCGCCCCTGCTGGCGACTGGGGCAACCAGCCCGACAAGCAGTGGTCCTACTAGATTTGACGAACAAACGAAAGAATAAAGCTGGTTGTGCTTCGTTTTAGTTTGCATTTGACTTTCCTGTTTGCAGCGTCATAGCTTGGTTTCCTTGGTACCTGCCGCCCGCATACCACCATGCTTCCTTGTTTGTAGATCTTGTCACGGGCTTTCCTTATCACAGAGTTAGCCCGACCGCGTGGAGGCTGGACCCTTCCCATCAGGCGGCTCGGTCGATTCAAAGTCGCTCCTCCGTTGCTGCTCTCTTTCCTCACTCTCTTTTTGTACTCTGCAGTTAGTCGGGTCGAAATCCTAACACGTTTTGATCCCTCTCCCGCTTTCATTGCTTGGTCGATTCGCGCGGCGCAAGCCGTCATCAACGCAGACCCAATCGCTGCGCAAAGCGTGAATCTGTTTCGACAGGGTCTAAAGCCGGTGAGATGAAGATGAATAGAAGGGTTGAGACGTGAGGCCGATGATGCGAGAGTCTTGCGAGTTGATCGTGATAGATGAGGGAATGAGCTGGTGAGCCAAGTCTTGCGTGTGGCGCCGATACTGGGTACGCAATTGCGAATTTTGTGTCAAGAGCGATATGCGGGACTCGGCGGCTTACTCCACCAAGAAAAAGTCGCATTCGCTCTGTGCGCTGGACGGTTATGTGTTGCTTTGACTGTTGTCGCGTTCAAGTGGCCTGCAACGAGTTGGTGACAGCTGAAGATGACAGCCGTCGACTTTCCGGTAACTGCTGCTGCGCTAGACCAGCAGCGGATGCAGCCAAAGCAGCGCGATCCGAGAGTAAGTGATGCGAAACCATCCTCGAGCGGTTTGCGAGCACGCTTGACGCGACGAGCAGCACTACGCTCGATCGTGCTCAGCCTGCTCGTAGCAGCACTAGCTAGTGTGGCGATACCGTTCGCGTTTCCCGAACTTGTCTTGTCTTCGGAGAAAGTGGCCATAGTGACGCAGTTCTTCGAGCGCTCAGGGCTGCACGATGCGCTACAAACCATCGATTTGTATGGACCAGATTCTGCTTCCGAATCGCACCTTGAGTCAACGCCATCCTCACCCACGCTTCGAGGAGGTCACACGAACAACTGGGCGGTGCTGGTGTGCACCTCCAAGTTCTGGTTCAACTACCGTCATATCGCCAACACGCTCGGCATGTACCGCACCGTGAAGCGGCTCGGCATTCCAGACAGCAACATCATCCTCATGTTGGCCGACGATGCGGCGTGCAACCCACGCAACAAATTCCCCGGTAACGTGTGGGCTTCGACAGCGAACCGCCTAGACCTGTACGGGCACAACATTGAAGTCGACTACCGCGGCTACGAGGTGTCAGTGGAAAATCTGATACGCCTGCTGACCGGTCGGCTACCACCCACGACGCCCAAATCCAAACGCCTCGAAAGCAACGCTCGCTCCAACGTCTTTCTCTACATGACCGGCCATGGCGGCGACGAATTCCTCAAATTCCAAGACTACGAAGAAATCTCGGCCGTCGATATCGCAGACGCCATCGAACAGATGTGGCAGAAAAAACGCTACCACCAACTCTTCTTCATGATCGACACCTGCCAGGCTAACACAATGTACAGCAAAATCTACTCTCCCAACGTCCTCGCCACAGGTTCCAGCGAAAAAGGCCAGAACAGCTACAGTCACAACGCTGACGATGACCTCGGCGTAGCCATGATCGACCGATTCACCAACTTTGTCCTCGAATGGATGGAAACCAAAGACAAATCCTCCAACGCCACCATGAAGGATCTCTTCAACGCATACGATCCAGGCGTCATCGAAAGCGATCCCGGTGTAAGAACAGATCTCTTTGCGAGAGATCTGAGCCAGGTCAAGCTTACCGATTTCTTCGGCGGCGTGAGTCAGATCGATCTGATTGATAGAAACAGCGAGCTGACGCTCATGTGATCAATTACAAATGTTTATCGACAATTCGTGATTGCGAAAAACTTCAGACACTCTCAGCGTGATGCGCAGCAAGGCAACAGTGTGACTTGAACTGCTGGCAAGATGGCACCTTGATTAAGAACAGCGGCACAGATAGACATGCATTTGCATAGGCTCATGTAGAAATCAGGCCGACAGAACAAGGCGAGAAGGAGAGAGAGGCAGGCAAAGCCAACTAACCGAGGCATTGTACTCGTTCTGCAGACAGCGAGGCGGATGCGGCGCACCTGGCCGATCTCCAGCTGCGACCAGCACGCAAGGGTTGGAGCATCAACGCGAAAAGACTCACCTTGGCCGAGTTGACATGCACGTGTTAACTTTGTGCTCCAAATCCTTGGCCCATTGCGAGAGTTGCGGGTGAGACCGTTCCAGCTAGCACTTGGCTCATCGAGAGATTGAGACGGCAACGCAAGATCTCATTGGGTTGCCTTGGTAGAAGGTCGGCGTTGCGCCTGACCGATGGTCTTTCACGGGCAAGCGGATGAGCCCCGATACAGTCGATTGCTTCTGGCCGGCCTGTGAAGGTATCGGCAGATTTGTCTAGAGAGACTGCACGTCAACACGCACTCGAGCCAGTGCCGGAAGCTGAGAGAAGCACATCTCGACCAGTCGAGATCCTGTGAGGCGAAACCACAGTGAAGCTAGGCGGATGCCAAAGCGGAACAAGAGCAACAGGGGGCTTCAGACAAACACTGTCAGGCTGCAGGGACGACTTTGCAAACAGCCAAACGGCTATGCAATGCCACAACCCAAAAGCTCTGTGCAACACTGCAACAAGAAACTGCGAGACACGTCAACATCACCTTTTAGGCCACTGGTAGGATTGCCTTTGGGTCGATCCATTGCAAAAGACGACCAATCGACCGACCGAAGTTTCACGATATTTTTTGCTCAGAGACCTAGGATCCAAGGCGCGTGTGGTCGTACGAGCCAGAATAAGCCGACATTGGAGGGCTGGGGAAGCGACGTCATTGTGGATGGGTAGACGGTGGACCGAACCAGGAGATGCCTTTTCCACTTTCACGCGGGAACTTGCTGGTCGGAAGGAGCTTGTTTTTCGGCGATGGAAGAGCGATTCGTGGAATGCAGCCAGTAAGAGCCGTTTGGACCGTCAATGATAGAAGACACAGATGGCGTGGGAACTAAAATTGCTTGCAAAGAGCTGGAAACCGTCGTCATCATCGTAATACGCGGTGAGGGTTGGGCCAGGAGAGCCAAAGACGTGCGATGAATCTTGCGCAAGAGACCCGATGGGGCTAGTCGAAAGAAAACGGGAAGCAGCTGAAGAGCCAGAATGACGAAAACATGGTACACGAAACAAAGAATACATGGAAAAGGTTGACGATCAAAAGAGGTAGCCCTCTGCCTGGATGGCGTGCAGTTTCGGAGAAATGAACACCTATTGAAACGATCAGTTGTCACGAGGACGAGGGACGTCGTCATCGTCACGATGAGGAACGGGGCTTCGGCTGTCATAGCGGCCGTTGCGCTCGGGGACAGGCTCGCGACTGTCTTGGCGGTCGCGGGGCTCATGGCTGTCATCACGTCGACGAGGAGGGGGGCTGTCATCGCGACGACGAGGAGGAGGGCTGCGCTCGCGGAAT